>NC_045030.1:72287353-72287774 GCF_008632895.1 Mastomys coucha | reverse complement strand
AAAACAAACAAACAAAAAAAAAAACAAAAACAAAAAACAAGAACAAACCCCTGTTCCTACTCCCTTCCCCCTCCTCGCCATCCCACCCTCTCCTGCTTCCTGGCCCTGGCATTCCCCTACCCTGGGGCATAGAACCTTCACAGGGCCAAGGACCTCTCCTCCCACTGATGACCAACTTGGCCATCCTCTGCTATACATATGCTGCTGGAGCCATGATTCCCACCATGTATACTCTTTGGTTGGTGGTTTAGTCCCTGGGAGCTCTGAGGGTACTAGTTAGTTCATATTGTTGTTCGTCCTAAGGGACTGCAAACCCTCCAGCTCCTTGGGTCCAGAGGAGAGCTGATCTCCCAGAACAGAACACTAATAGCTTCTGCTCTAAGATCAAGAATTGACAAATGGGACCTCATAAAATTGCAAA
>NC_045030.1:72280170-72285967 GCF_008632895.1 Mastomys coucha | reverse complement strand
TCCTGAGTGAGGTAACCCAATCACAGAAGAACACACATGGTATGCACTCTCTGATAAGTGGTTATTAATCCCGAAGTTCAGAATACAGGAAGAACAACCCACAAACCACAAGAAAGTCAAGAAAAAGGAAGACCAAAATGTGGACATTTCATTCCTTCTTAAAAGGTGGAAAAATACCCATGGAAGAGACTAACTATGGAGTAGAGACTGAAGGAAGGACGAGCCAGCCTGATATAGCTATCTCCTGAGAGGCTCTGACAGTACCTGACTAATACAGATGTAGAGGCTCACAGCCATCCATTGAACTGAGTACAGGGTCCCCAGTGAAGGAGTTAGAGAAAGGACCAATGTAGCTGAAGGGTTTGCAGCCCCTTAGGACGATCAACAATATGAACAAACTAGTACCCTCAGAGTTCCTAGGGACTAAACTACCAACCAAGGACTGCACATGGAGGGGTCTGATTGTTCTGGCAGCATGTATATAGTAGAGGATTGCAAAATCAATCATCAATGGGAGGAGAGGTCCTTGGTCCTGTGATGGTTCTGTGCCCCAGTGTAGGGAAATGCCAGGGCCAATAAGTGGGAGAGGGTGGGGTGGCAATCATGGGGAGGGGGGAGCCAACAGGGGTTTGTTCTTGTTGTTTTTGTTTGTTTGTTTTATCCTGGGAGGGGAAACTGGGAAAAGAAAAATCACATGACATGTAAATAAAGAAAATAATCTAATGAAAAAAATGGTCTATTCAGATCAATATGCCACTTATTGATTAGATGATCTTTTAATGTTTTTCATTCCTTTACATGTGCTAGAAATGAATATCCTGTTGGATGTTTTAGTAGATAAAATTTTTTATCCAATCCACAGGATGTCTCTGCATTCTTGTAATTGTTTTCTTTTTTTTTTTTTTTTTTTTTTTTTTGCCTTTTTGTTTAACTTTTATTGCTTTATGATAAGTTCCATGGTTTCAATTTATCTGAATTTGTTAACTTTTTTTTTACTTAAATATTTATTTATTTATTATATGTAAGTACACTGTAGTTGTCTTCAGACATTCTAGAAGAGGGCGTCAGATCTTGTTACAGGTGGTTGTGAGCCACCATGGGGTTGCTGGGATTTGAACTCAGGACCTTCAGAAGAGCAGTTAGTGTTCTTAACCCCTGAGCCATCTCTCTAGCCCATGAATTTGTTAACTCTTAAAAACATATTTTAAGTAAATAGAATTAAATCACATCCTTGTTTCCCCTTTGTACCACAACTCCTCCCAGAGACCCCCCTTCAATAACTGCAATATCTTTTTTGTCATATTTCTTAAAATTAATAAAATAGTATAACACAAAACCTTCACAAGTTGGAGCCTACCATAGCTGCTTTGAATTCATCAGTGTAATTGCCATGTCATGTCCAGAAGACAATATTTCACAGCAATTTTCCTTATCATTCATTCTTTACATTCTTTGTTGCTTTTCATCTATGATGTCTTCTGAGATTTGGAGAGGGTTATATAGATATCCTATTTATGGCTTACCACTTAACAGATACATAGTTTTGGCATTTTGACCAGTTTTGAGTCACTGCATTAACTATTACCCACTGCTAAAAAAGATACTTCTGTGACCAGTGCTGAGAACAGCACTAATCTATTGGTATAATCTCATAAACATTTAGAATGCAGTTTAACAACATGTCCACTTTGCAAAACAACAGTAATAAGTCCTACTTAGGGACTTTGACCTCCCCAAGTTTGAGCTTTTGATTAGATTTACAATACATCATTCTCTTCTGTGAACCAGGCCTAAAATCCAATCAGAAGGAATTGGTTACCCCCATGATGGTCATGCTGCAGTTGTACTACTGGGTGCAGAGTGTCTTACATGTTGGTATTGTGTATCACACAGGGTTAACAGCTGGTTAAGACTATTGGTATATTTTCTTCCTTACCAGCCTACATAGCACCTTCTAGCATACTGAAAGCTACCATGGAGGAAGATTCCTGGTTTTAATATTTAGTTCTGGTCAGTACCTAAGAGTAATAACAATATTATATAATATTCTGAGGGCCTCTTGTGTCTTCTTGACTATCTCTTGTCAGGGAAGGACTCCACACTTGTCAGAGACTTTTAATAACAGCATCTGAGAGCATCCTTATATACCCATAAAATATACTTTTGTGTGTTCAAGTTATTTTTATTTTCCATATAATTTTAAATAAGCTTATAAAGAAGTAGACTTCAATGTTGCTTTTTCATACTTCCTTAGTTTGGACCACATCTATCACCAATCAAGAAAATTCCCAGAGGGTTGCCCACAGTCTAATCTGGTGGGGCCATTTTTTTGCAGTTGAGATTTTCTCTTTCCAAATGATTATAGTTTGTGTCAAATTGACATACAAACTAGCCAGCACAGCAGTAATGTCTTTTCTTCTCGAAATAATGTCTTTTGAGCTAGTTTCCCCTTATTTCTGTGTTTTATAAGCCTGATTATAATATATAGAGGTGCATTTTGTATGGTTAGTCTGGAAAATTTTAGGAATAAAACTCACCTGTTATTATACAAAAATATCTTTGACAAGTGTGGAGTTTTTTCTTGATGAGTGATAGTCAGGAAGATGCCAGAGACCCTCAAAATATTATAGGATATTTATTTATATCATATTTCAAATTATCAACTGTATAATTTGTATGCTTTTATTTTTGTAACTCTAACACATGTGTATTAAATGACTTGACCTTGTTAGGTTAGATTGTGTGAGATATTGTCATTGTTTGTAGAATACTGGGTTTTATCTTGTTTGACGAGAATGTATTCAGTGACCTTCTTTCTGAGGACAATTAGATCCCTGTACTCAGATGTTTTCTTTCTTGTTTCCCTTCTAATGTACTTTTATCCTCTCAACCATTACCATAGAGTGTTTATTTTAACTTTTTGACTAATTTTCCCTCTGTTGTAGGTTCTTTACTAAGTAACACTGAGTTGTTTAGCAATTTAAGACATATTTGCTGTTAGTCACTTCCCCATCTGCCTACATACTGCTTTTTGTGCTATTTATATGTGTATATATTTGAGTATAAATGCTTGCTTAATAATGTGAAGGTTAAATTTATTATACACACATACACATTGGGAAACTTAGAAAATAACAGAACAATAGAGAGAAAAAATATAAATTATCTTTATTTCCCAACCCCAGTAGAGGCAAATGCCACAAACTGTTCAATGTATCTAACTTACAGATATTCTTTTATCATAGTTGATCACTTAAATTTTCTTTATTAGTATATATTAATCATATATAATATTTAGTACTATTTTCATATTTTCATGCATGTTTATAATGGATTTTGATCATATTCAACACCCATTTCCTTCTTTTGTTCTTTTTCCACTCCTGCTGATTCCCTTCCTCTTTACAACTAGTCCTTTTTTCAATTTTCATGCCTTCTTATTTTTGAAAAATTAATGGGTTCCTTTAGGGTTGCTTATAGGACTTCTTCCTTATTGAGCAGTCTCTATCTCTTATGATGCACTATGAAAATGTTTTCATTTTAAATGTTATATTTTACTTGCTTAAAACGTGCATAAATGTTTACTATATTTCAGGAATAATTCTAATAATTTAAAATATTAACTCACATATATATCACTAAGTGGTAGATGCTAATAATGTCCCTCTTTAGTCAGAAAAGGAAACTGGGACATAGGTTAAATAATTTGCCCACTGTTCTATGGTTACCTTTGTAAATCATGGAGCTGAATTCAAGCTCAGTAGTCTGAACTCTGTGTGTGTGGGGTGTATGATGTCCTGAGTAAATGCTTATTGTTTGCATGAACATAGCCACATCAAGGACCTCAGTGCCTCAGGCCCATAGTAATGGTTAGGCCTTCCTTGGGTCAGGCTCAGGGGAATCACAAAGCCTTCTCTTTAACAGATAATAGATGTTGACAGTATGTGCAAAAAAGTATCAACTACAGTTTTCTATTCCAGGATAACTGTAGCCTGAGACAGCTCCCCTACAGAGACTGCCTATTGAGACTAGCTAGTCAGCCTCCAAATTCAACTGTGTATAATAAACCTATATACTTGTTCAGCTGTATATAATAAACACATTGAATTTCTGGGCTTCTGGTACTTCTCCATCAGAGCACATTCGCCCCCCCATCCCATATTTTCTATAACTATGCCTACTATTTCTTCATTCACTGTCTCCCTAGTCTGGTCAGTTCCAAAGCCAGGTAGGAGGTGGCTCTAAGTCATCATTTTACTTTATGGTTTAGATATAATATTGTGGCTGGAATACTTTTACCAAGGGCCATAACATTGATAAAGCCCAGAAGGAGTCTCCATTGCCCTATGATTTATAAACTCTATCTTTTTTTTTTACTTATTTGTTTATTTCATAAAGTTCTTTTCCTTTCCTCACACATCATTGATTTCTCTTTAGTTGCATAGTCCACTCTCTTCAGCCTTGACTGGGCAATAAATCTGAACATTGGGGTAGACTCCATAGTAATTCTTTGTTCCACATCTTTGCTCTCACAGACCTGGTAAACTTGAGGTAGAAAAAGACTTTACCATGATAAACTATTTGCTATTTCCTAGAGTTTGGACTTCAAAACAATACCCAGCCCTGAGAATAGAACCCAATGGCCTTGTATGTGATACTCTACCAGTATGCCATACCCCCCACTCCGCACCAAGATTTTGATCAGAAAAAAGAGATTTATTTATTTTTATGTGTGTATGTGTTTAATCTCCATATATGTATCTGCATCATATGCATACTTGGTGCCTATGGAGGGCATTGGATCCCTGGAACTGGAGTTACAGACAGTTCTGAGCCTCTGTGTGGGTGCTAGAAACCCACTTCATGTCCTCTGGAAGCACAGAAAGTACTCTTAATTGCTGAAGCTTTTCTTTAGGCCAGAAGATTATTTGGATTTTTCAATTTTTAGTTCCATTTCATTCATTCATCTACCAGCTGCATGAAGACAGTATTTAAAGAAAAAAAAATCAGGATTGTAATATAATTCCAACATTTATCCCTTCCTTTCCTCCTTCCAAACCCTCCCATATATCTGTCTCTCTTCACTCCCCTTCAAATTCATGGCCTCTTTTTTCAATAATTGTTTTATCTTTTGTTGAAGACTATGGTGTAACTTTAAGTTTTTCAAACCTTATTTTTTTATGTTTAGTTATTTTTTAATTTTATTTAATCTTTCTGTTTTATACTCCAGATTTTGGTTCTTAAATGCCTTAACCTCCCTTGTAGCCCACCACTCACCAGAAGTAGTGGAAAAGAAAGGGTATGAGTGCAGGGGCATGAGAGGAATGGACCTGTTTAGAAAGGTTCTTTGGAGAAAGTCCCATCTGTGTTGTCTGGAAATCAGCAGTTCAGTCCATAGTTTAGCTTGGCAGCTCGATCCAATTACAAACACTTCACCAATACACCTGTAGTCCAGTTGGGTAGAGTCAGGTTAGCAACAGCAGTCATAGGACCAAGCAGAGACAGCCAGGTCTCATCCTTGGCACAAGTCGGCAGGAGGGACCGGGAGGGAAGCAAACATAAAGGAAGACTAGAGAACCACAAGCATTGCACAGCTAGCTCTATAAGCAAGCCTAGCTCAGCCTCTGTCACTGTCAAGTCCTATTTATACCCTTGGAACATCATGTGTCCTCAACATGCCTTGATTCTGCAAGGGTCCTGCCTCAGCAAGTGCATCTGTCTCAGCTGACATTACTCTGCCAATCAACTGGAGCCTGAAGAAGCAGCAAGAAACTGCAGCACATCACCAGAAGTTTTT
>NC_045030.1:72275103-72280066 GCF_008632895.1 Mastomys coucha | reverse complement strand
AACATCCTTTTTCCTGTGTCTGCTTCAGCTAAACGTTCCTTCATGTTTGACCCATCCAACTGACTTTCCAAAGAACCCTCAAGTTTCCATTTCACTACACTTTAGTACTTTGTATGATTTCTATATACTAATGCCAAAATATTTTTAAACTAAATAATAAATATATGAATGTATAAAGTTTTCCACACACTGTCAGTTACAGAGAATTGAACCATAATAGTGCAGGGTTATGGAGGAAGTGTTGAGGGAGTTTCAACCTTGAATACCTCAAACATGAGGACAGCAGAAGTTGACTACCTTCTCCTCCCAACATGGCACCATAAAGCCGGCTCTGCAGCTGTTGGAGAACCCTGCTATTAAGGTCAAAGTCCCCCATGTCCAGATGGTTTTCTGAGCTTATCAAAAAAAATGGGGGATTTTCTTTACTCAACAGGGCTTCCCTTTTTCTGCCTGAACTTGTCTGGAGAGTGTCCCTGAGCACAGGCTCCTCACTTTATCTGAAATAATGACCTTGTGCAGACCTCTGCAAACACTGCATAACTCAGCACACAAGTCCCACTCTGGCTTCCTGACTGCATGATAATTAGGTACTATGTTGTGACCAATTAGGCCTTTCTACCAGTACTCCTAAAAGCCCTTATATACCTTTATCTCTGGAACAATAACAGAGTCGTCTCACTGTAGTGGTCTGGTCTCTGGATGCCCTTCTGTCATACTCACAGCCGTCCAAACCCTGCCAACAGTTTCTGCTCCCTTCGTCATCTCCGACTGTGGCCAATGACCTATGAGAAGAAGGGATATGCACACCCTACCATCAAACCCATTAAGAGTTTGTTACCCTGCCAATTACCAGGCTTCAGTCCTTGTTTGATCTTATAAGGGTGTTTGTGGGCCCAGAGTATATAGATAGGTACTCAGCCTCCGATAAAGCATTTTCCAACACCCTGCCCTGGCCAATGGTACATGGCCATACATTCTTTTTCCCAGAGACCCTGGCCACATCCCAAGGGGCATAAATACCTCTTTCTCCCCCCACCCCTAATAAATGAACCAATTATCCAAAGCTGTTCCCATGTATTTTCATTGCCTGTGCACTCACCACACACTGAGATCATGCACTTCATTTACCTCCACCAGGCTTTCCCTCCCTTGAAGTGGAAATTTCTAATTTCTTTGGAAACTCAGTTATGTCATACGATGTTTTGCTGGGGCAGACAGGTCAAAGGATGTTTTGCTGAAGCAGACACGTGAAAGGACTTGTGGTATTTCGAAAGAACATAAATATGACCTCACAGATTGAGGGAGGAAGCTCTGGCATTGGTTCACTTTGCTCTACCCCACTAGTCTTTGCTGACAATGTTCATATATTGGCCTACCTTGTATCATGTTGCTGATGTTCTTTTGGCATGACTTCATAGACAGTAACTCTCCAAGGATCTTCTCATGATATGCAGGTGGGTTCTTACTGCTTCAGCAGGCTGATTGGTGGACCCTTGTGGTTTCTTCTGGATTGAAGTGCCATTGTTGATTCATGAGTGGAGATTGCTGAGTAGACTGGACTGCAACTGCTTACTCACATTGGTGTTTTGCTAGAGGACTGGACTGCTGACAACAAGGATTGCAATCACCCCAAAGAACTATTTCTACACAGGTCCACATCCCCCTTTGCCTTATTAACTTTTTTGTTCCCACAACCTGTGGTGGGTGATGGGTTAGAAGGGAGGTTGAAGCATTCAAGAACCTTTATTAAAGTAGGTTTTAAAAAAATCTAAATCTATACTCCCTCCAGTCCAGCTCTGTGCTCAACAGGCCTAGATGCCCCAAGAGGGAAGCAGATGTAGTGCAGAGTGGCGACAGGGTAGATGCTATTATAATTTATGACATATAGCTGAAATGCTAATCTATATCAATCTCTCAAATCTCTAGTACTATGTTGTCTATATAAATGGAGGACTCATGATATATGATTTGAGATGTAATTTCTGTGACTTGTTAAGATGTAATGTTTACTATGATGTTGCCATTTATAAGATGCTTGAGATTTTTATTTCTTTAATATTCAGTAGTATACTTAATCTTAGGACTGATATTTGCTGTTATCTATATCAGTTATTTGCAAGGATATTGTCTTCCAGAGCAATAACCCATGACTTGTATTTAATGTATATAATACATCAATCACAACATTTAGTGCCAAAAATCCTCTTCATGAATTTGTCTTTGCAAATCATTCATTAAAATGGTATCTGTTATTGTATGAATCTGAAATGTACACTATAGGATGATGTGATTGAATACTTGGTCCTCAGATTGTGGCACTATTTCTGGAATATTATGAAATATTTAGGAGGTAGAGAGGTAGGTTCTCTCTCTAAAAGACTCAATGGAACCAAGTACAAATTTAAGGTGATATAAAATTAGCTGGGCCAGCTGGTTCAATATGCTTCTTTTTACAGAAAAGATGGAGGAAATATATTCTTGGGTGTGGGGGACACTTTGAGGTTTTATGACCTGGCCCTACTTTCTGAGTGAAGATACAATGTGACCATATATTTCTCTTCTTCTGCCACCATGTTTTCACTGCTTGTTGCCATGTATTTCCCACCATGATGGATTCTGTATATCTGGAACTGTGAGGCAAAATCTGCCTATTCTCCATTAGGTTGATTCTGACAGGGTATTTTATCACAGAGACAGAAATGAAACCAATATAGAGTCAAACCTATTCATCAAGTGAATTTGGCAACACAGAATCAACAATGGATAATGCTTACAGCTAAGCAATCCATTAAAGAACTAGTCATTTAGAGAATGACAATCTCATGTATTTCTTGAAACATGATTCCTGATGGAATAATGAAGTACCTCATTCTTAGATCCAGAAGAGTTTGAAAAACAACATCTACTTATTTTAAGGTCTCTCTCTAAAAGGCTCAATGGAACCAAGTACAAATTTAAGATGATATAAAATTAGTTGGGCCAGCTGGTTCAATATGCTTCTTTTTACAGGAAAGGTAGCCAACAAAACATTTACCAAAAATTCTTTCTTTGTAGAAGTGATCCTCTTTAGAACTATATGGACCTCTTCAACTGTTGCTTAGCAGCTTAATTCGAAGTCACTTAGCTGCTCTCTTTCCTTTAGATTATTGCTACACAGATTGTTATCATGTCAATGAATTGGTGTGTATAAAGTGTATGTGGTTATACAAGAAGTACTTTTCCTCCCTGGGATTTAATTTGCATTTATTTATCTATTTATTTATTTATTTATTTATTTATATTAGCTATTTTCTTTATTTACATTTCAAATGTTATTTCCTTTCCTGGTTTCCCTCCCTCCCAGAAACACCCTATCACACCCTCCCTATCCCTGCTTCTATGAGGGAGTTCCAAGTACTTGTGGGCTATTTTATGTCAGTCCTGGGAATCAAACTTGTGTCTTCTTCAGGGCCAGTGCACATTCTTAACTGCTGAGCCAGTTTTTCTAGGTCCCAGAAGAGATATTTTATAAACTTAAGACTATGCTAGTATTTGTTTCTGTCATTTGTAATTATGAATTCTGAATAAGGCTGATACCTAGTCATCTGTTTTTGTGCCTTATGAGAAATACCTGTAGAATGAATTGCAAAAGTATCTAAATAGCTGCAGTGCCAAGGATATATCCAAAGAATAGTCACTGATCCAGAACATGGTAAACACTGGGCATCAATTTGTCTTTACTTAAGTGAAGGCATTATGTACATTATCAATACCCACTGAAAAAAATCTCCAGTTTCTTCTAAGTCAATTTACTGAGTTACACTTCTTTTGGGGCCTTCCTATAATTTCCTCAGAAAAATGTAATGCCATCATGTGTCAGTCCCAGCTATGCTACATTGTGATCATGTGAGATCAGGTAAAATGTCATTTCAGTCCTTAGTTTCCTCCTCTGTCATGTGACTGGGAGCCAAATCACATGGAGGCACTGAGAATCACAGCCTTGCTCTGTGAAAACTATGGCAATTGATCATTTCTTCTGCATACTTTTCCTTTTGTTGAATGCCACGAGGAAGCTCATACCTATTCTTCCTTAAGAGCACTTGGTGGAGCTATTTAACCAGAGAGCTTCATTTAAAAACTGAATCAACTCTTGGCAATCTTTTCTCAGCTGTCCTGTTTGTAATCATTTCAGCCTTCTCTGGTATTCTTTCCTTGCCGTTATCATGATGAAGAACTTCTGCTTGTGTGTGAATTCATTTCAGACAGGAATAAAACATGTCACACGAGTCATTCTTTAGATTGTAGGTTTACCTCTCTTCACCAGAGTGATCTTAGAAAAGTGATCTTACCATTGAAGACATTGTGGATTAAAAGCACATGTCCTAAAATGTAAGAACAGGATGCAAGCTTTAGTATGTTATTTCATCTGCTCTTGAGGAAGACTACCCTTAAAAAAAAAAAAAAGCAGATCTACATGGTATTTTTCTTTGTCAGTGATGAAGGATAAAGCAAGAATAAAACCATTCAACATTTTTGTTTAACTATGTTATTCATCCCCAAGACATAGATTTCTTATATGCAGATTGAGTGGCACTTCTGAATTATGGCTTCATGTGGGATGAATGGCTCAGACATTGGCAGCTCCTGGAGTCTTAGACCCACTTCCTGTCAGGGGAGTTGCCATAGCTTTCTGGAAAGAGGTTGGATAAACCAAACAGCACCTTTACATGGAGGCCCACCGTTTCTTCTTCTTGATTAAAGAGTCATGACGAATAATGACACCACTGTGAATATGACCAATGGTATGGACCTTTGAAGCAAGTATTCTTGGAAACTTCCCAGGGGCACCAAATATGTCATTGGAGAAGATCTGTATTCTGAACAAGGCTGTGAAGATTTTCAGGTTCTTCGAGGTCTAACTCTCTTATTTTGGATCTTCATTGAGAACACCGGTATATGAGAGACATAGAAATCGGGGGGGGGG
>NC_045030.1:72270467-72275074 GCF_008632895.1 Mastomys coucha | reverse complement strand
GAGAGATGCAGAGAGGGAGGGAGAGAGCAGGGAGAGAGAAAGAGTTACATGTGGAATCCATGATTATTACTGTTCTGTACCTCAGAGAGAGTGAAAACAGCCTCCATTTTTAGCACAGCATCCTGGAGACAAGTATAGATTCTAAAGACAGATTAACTTGGTCCTAAATCTAGCTCTGTTGCTTATGAACTGTGACACTTGGGATAAACCAGTACATACCCTCTATGTGGCTTAGCAGTGACATCTAACTGAAAGATTTGTAATGAAGATTAAATGAACTAATATTGTAAATGTTCAGACAGTGTTTAGCATATCAACTGTAAGGTTTGGCAATTAATTTTTGACTGTCCTCTTAGTTTTTCTATTGTCTGTTTTTACCATGTTACAGCTTATGTGCTAGTTGGGTTCCATAGAGAAAATAATCAATATATTTACTAAGAATGGATTGGCTCATGTGACTATAGGGACTGAGAAGGGCCATTGGTCTATTGTCTGTAATCTGAAAGCCAAGGAAAGCCAGTCAAATTGTTGAAGTTTAGGCTCCAAGGTTTGTTACGTCTCAGTCTGAGTTCAAAACCCTGAGAACCCATAATGCTAATGTCCATGACAGTGGATGCTTAGTAGAGCTGTAGCAGAGAGTATGAAACTCACCATTCCTCTGTCTTTTTTTTATTTTCCAGATGAACTAGAAAGGATTAGGTGATGCCCATCCATATTGGAAAGGACCATCCACTTTATTGAGTTCACCAATGCAAATGAAAAGCTCTTCCAAATAAAAAAAAACTTATAAACACACTTAGAAATAATCTTTTACTCACTATCTGAGAATCTCTTAGTACTGTCAAATTGACACACATAATTATTACTAATCCACCCTTTATCTATATCTTTAAACCACACTTAACACCTAAATAAATAGTAACAAGGCAAGTTCCTATCTGTGTCATACATGAAGCTGAAAAACATCTTTAGTGTTTTACATTCTCTAACATCCTTTAACTTACATATTGTGACTTAAAACTTAATATTTCTTAAGTTGTGGTATAAAGTTAGTGTGTCATATGTTAACTGATAGAGAATAAGAGAGGAAAGGAAACAAAGCTGTATTCTTAGTATACATACTTACATGCTCAGAAGCATTCATGGACAGAGGAAGAGAAAATGTTCATGACTATCACAGTCCCCATTTCTGTAACCGTTCTTGTACCTGGTATTTATACTACCTTTTCTCTTTTACCCATTTTGTGTTCCTGTTACCTATAAAAGTACTTCAGCATGTTGTGTTTTTTTATCTGGTGGAATGACCCAAACCTTTACTCTGAGGATCTATGCTATTTGTCTTCCTGTCTGGCTTGCCATGAGATTATCCAGGGATATTAATCTGGGGGCATTATAGCATTAATGATGTCATTAAGGATCCTTTGCACTCAGGACTCACACCCTTGTATTTCCACTGTGAACTGAAGTACTAAGTCCTGGAACCCTTATTTTGGATCAGTAATCACATGGGGGCCCTAAAGTGGCCTAGGGTGATCTAACTCCTTGTTTAATTGAATTGTAGCTGTATTTCCTAGAGAACTGTAGCCTTCTTCCTCTGGAACTATGAACTCTGGGCCAGCAGAATATTATTTCAAGAACATAAAACAAAACGTTTGCTGAAAATCACTTATGTTTGATACTGATTCAAAGACAAAATATAATATGTTGGTGTGTGTGTGTGTGTGCATAATTATAGAGAACCTAACCCAGTCATACAAAGTATTGCCATCTTTCTGTCATTGTATCTGAGGCTTCAAAAGACCACTCAACTGTTTTATTGATAGTGCTTCTGCATGACTGATAACCTGCTAAAACCTAGTCAGTCCATAAGCATAGGCTAATTTTTGTATTTCTGTTGCTATTGAGTTTTTTTGTTCATCATAAGCAGTATTGTGTGGGCCATTATAATGATAAGTCAGTCATTTTATCAGTCCATGTGATGACACTTTTATTAGAAGCATGACATGCAGAGAAGGCAAATACATGTCCTGAATGTCTATTCAAATAAGAACACAATACTGGTGCTCTTATGATGAAAGCACTTTAACGTAATTTACCTACCACCAGATAGCCTGTATACCACTCCAAATTATGGTATACAGATGAATTAGTGGATATTGGAGGGGTGAAAGCAGGTATTGTACTAGCTGCTGCAATGCATTCCCTCATCACAGAAGGCTAGATTGCCATCTCTCAGTTGTATGTAAGTCCAATTGTCCCAGCCTTTTCTCTGAGACATTATGCATTTAATTTTTGCATGACTTGGTAGTGCAAATGATGTGTGAAGTAAGTTCTGAATTTTTTGTCACAGTGCAAAATTGTGAAAATCTGGGGAAATAGTTAGCTACACTGAACAAGCCTTTCCCAAGTCACTACTGGGGAAAAATAATTCCATTAGAAGTGCTAAATGAGGATCATAATGAGATATCCAAAGTCTTGCCAAGTGAATTTAATCACTTTCTGATCCCAACAGCCACACAATTCAACTCTTTCTTAGAATAATTAAACAAGTGACAATGAGGATACTATTCTAAGACATTGTAATGAGATGCTGAGGGGCTTGAATTCCTATTAAATATTTATTAGATATGCAAGTTCTTTAATAGCTAGAAACAATAGAAAAGGAAATTTAGTTAAGTGAGGTCCATTTCCTTTGAAATTAAACTGTTAAAAACAGAAGCTGCTGCATCACTATTTGTAGCCTGAAGGCTTGGCTAGACTCCACAGCTCTAAACCTCCTAGGTGAGTAGAAGGCATCATAAAAGAGACCTTGGGGGATGATGGCGTTTTTTGGGTTAGGTAGTAAAGAAGGAAAGAAGTAGTGAGGTACCAGATTGGAGGTTAGTGTGAGATTTGCAGTCTGCCCAGAACTCATGAGTTACAAATTTAAGTTTGTGTGTGCGTATGTGTGTGTGTGAGTGTGTGTGTGTGTGTGTATGTGTGACTGTGTGTGACTTTAAATCACTCAGTACATTGTTCTGTACCTACAGTCTACTGTACTTTATAAACTAGGAGTGACAGTTAATGCATGTAGCCTCAGCTAAACCCAGATGATGTGGTAGAAGGGTTGTTTGAATCCAGGAGCTGAATACCAGCCTAGGCAGCCTATTCTGATCCCATTCTTCCTCTCCCCGCAAATATAAATGGCTTTATTCATAGCTACTTCACAGAATTATTTTGAGAACTGAATTCAGTAATGGTCCTGAAAATGCCTTAGAAACTGGAAAGCACTGTAAACACAGACTAGGGGTTCACTAAATCTTTTAATCCCTAAAAGAGAAATCTCTCCTGGTGCTAGCAAGTTCTTCACAAAATTCTAGCACCTCATTCAGTTGTCACTCAAGGAAAAAAACATGTGGAGTTGGCTGGAAGATGGCAGTTCTCTTCTATATTGAAAGGACAGCTAGCACACTTACAATGTTCAAGATCATATTTCTTTCCTAACTAAATGTTAACTGGCATGAAAAAAAGATGTGGGCCATGTTCAGTGAGTTCTGTGAATGTTGTCCTTGGCAATGAGGCCCTGCTGTCAGTTTGCTGAGAGCAACCTTTTCTTGTGTTGGCATCAGCCAAAGTTATTTGGGAGTTTCCCTGGGAACCCCCCCCCCTTGGAAAACAACTCATTTGCATACAATCTAGTCCTGCCACTGAAAGCCTTGCCTGGCTACAAGAGGTGGCCTATTGTGTTTTTATTTCTACAATTACTAGGCATCCTCATTAGGGCCATATTCATAAATTCCAGGAAGTTTACTCTACACCGGGTTTCCATAACAATCTTTCAAAGCTCTGCCACCCCAAGTACAGCCATCTCTGTCTATACTCTCACCCTTGGCCTCACCTCTTCCATGATGTGGTTGAACCTTTCCCCCGTGTTCCTATCTGCTTCTATTCCCAATCCACCCATAAAACCTATTTCCCCATCCCAGGGAGAGCCATATGCCCCATCCATAGACTGCTCCACTTTACCTAACCTCTTTGGGTCTATGGGTTGTATCATAGTTATCATTTACTTAAATGCTAATCTCTACTTATAAGTGAATACATACCAAAATTATCTTTCTGGTCTGGATTACCTTACTCAGTATAAGTTTTTTCTATTTTTGCCTACAAATTTCATGATGTCATGATGCCATTTTTTAACAGGTGAGTAATATTCCATTGTATAATATATCACATTTTTTAAAATCTAATCTTCCCTTGGCAGACAGCTAGGTTGTTTCCAGTTTCTGGATGTTATGAATAAAGCTGCAGTGAACATGGTTGAACAAGTGTCCTTGTGGTAGAATGGAAAATCCTTTAGTTATATGCCCAGGAATGGTATAGCTGAGTTTTGAGGTAGATGGATTCACATTTTTCTGAGGAACTACCATATTGATTTCTATACTGGCTGTACAAGTTTTTACTCAAACTAACAATAAACCAGTGTTCTTTGTGCTTCACATTCTTGCCAGTATGAGCTGTCACTTGTGTTGTTGATCTTAGCCATTCTGACAGGTGTAAGATGGAATCTCAAAGTACTTTTGATTTGTATTTCCCTGATGGCTAACGATGCTGAATATTTCTTTAAG
>NC_045030.1:72269347-72270350 GCF_008632895.1 Mastomys coucha | reverse complement strand
ATTTTTTAAGTTGTTTCATTTAAGTTGTTGATATCTAGTTTAAGTTCTTTACATATTTTAAGTGTTAGCCCTATGTCAGGTATGGAGTTGGTAAAAATCTTTTCCATTCTGTAGGCTGATACTTTGTCCAATTGATGGTCCATTGCCTTATAGATTTTCAGTTTAAAGAGGTCCCATTTATTAATTGTTGATCCTATCTTCAGCACTATTGATGTTCCGCTTTCTTTCTCTCTCTTTCTCTCTCTCCCTTCCCTGTCTCTTTCCTTCTTCCTTCCTTCCTTCCTTCCTTCCTTCCTTCCTTTCTTTCTTTCTTTCTTTCTTTCCTTTCCTAGATTTAACAGTTTCTTTGACTGCTGTCAGCATTTCTTCTAGCATATCTTCCACTCCAAAAATGTTCTGTTCCATCCCCTGTATTCTGTTTGTAAAGCTTTCCTTTATACTTTCTGTTAAAATCTTAAATTTCTTATTTCCAGAATTCTTTCAGTTTTGGTTTTCTTTGTTGTTTCTATTTCCACTTTCAGGTCTTAAACAGTTTCATTCATTTTCTTCAACTGTTTGCTTGTGTTTTCTTGGATTACTATACGAGATTTATTCATTTTCTCCAACTTGTGTGTGATTTTTCTGGATTTCTTTAAGGGATTTATTCTTTTACTCTTCAATGACCTTTATCACCTTTATAAATGCTGTTTTCTGGCCTTTTCCCTGTACTTCGACTATCTTGGAATAGTTAGGACTTGCTCTAGTATGCTAACTGGGCGCTGGTAAAGACATGCCCTTGCTGTCATTGACTGTGTTCTTACGCTGGCCTCTAGGCATCTGGGTTAGGGGTGGTTATATGTCTAAGTGCTAATTATTGGGTTTATGTCTAAGTGCTAATTATTGGGTTTGTCTTTGTTGAGTGTGTGTTTCATTACTTGATTTCTGTGGGGAGCCGTAGCTGCCACCCTATATACATATATACTGAACACCTGGTCTCTGGCCAAAGCAGAGAGCATTGATAATC
>NC_045030.1:72259649-72268806 GCF_008632895.1 Mastomys coucha | reverse complement strand
AACGGGGACTTGTTATATTAGAGGGTACCTGATGGTGTTGGGATCTGAGAAAAAGCAGCAGGTAGGAAGAGGAAGGTTAGAAGTAGAAAATTCTGTGGGATCCATAAGAAATGGGGGTGTCAGGGTGTGGGGAAAGGAAGACTGCCATGGGTGTTTTGCTGCAAAGGTGGGGATGAGACTGCGGGAGTGGGACTGAGGAGACACAGAGAGAAGAGAAGGTCCGTAGACAGCCTACCTATTTTTCCTGCAGGTGTGGCCTGTGGGTTAGCTGGGAATGACTGCTAGATTTGGGGGCTGAGAAAAAGCAAATATTAGTGGAGTGAAGTTAGAAGAAGAACGAGGAGGAGAAGTAGAAGGAGTCTGTGGTATTCACAGGCTATGGGAACAAAGGAGAGGTGGGGCAGCATCACAGAAAGGTATGACAGGTGTCCTGCTACAGAGCTAGGAATGAAACTAAAGGATTGGTTCTGAGGAACTTCTTGTCTTGTCTTAACAGATAAACAGAACCTTTTGCTTGCACTGCAGCTGATGATTCTTGTTTTCTAGAATCAATTAAATCAGCTTTGTTACTCTTTGGATACTTTTTTCCTCTGTTTCCCCAGTTCAATATACCTAGATTTCCACATGGCAGTCACTCTGGCTATGACTTATACACAAGGTCTTATTTTCCCAATAATTTTCAAGTTCTGGTGACAGGTAAGGGCCATCCATATAAATTTCCAGAATTTCTAATATAATAACTTTTTTTCCTTTCTATTAAAGAAGAAGCTGGCTGGCTATGATGTCAGCTAAGGTTAAGTTTGAGTTCATGAGAAGGAATTTCAAGTCTATAAGGGGATGTGTATCAGAATTGTGAGTAATCTCACCACCATCCAAGCTGAGGGAGTTTGGTTTCAGAAACCATTGCCAATGCCCATACATATAGAAACAGGCTAGCAACAAGAGACCATGTCCTAAATCAGGTGATCTGTTCAGAATGTGGGATGCATCAGAATTCCTAGATCCCTGGAACTAGAGACTTAACATAACTTATATGGGAGAAAGGGCTACAGAGGACACACAGGTTCATTCCAGTATAATGAAATGTACTTCTTCATGCTTTCTACGTGAGACACTGCAGGGTATGAGGTCCCCTTACCTGAACTGCTTACAAAGCTGACACAATCAGCTTGTAAGAAAGAATGGAGGAAAGTTTTTCCTAGGTAGATGATGAATGCTCAGGATTTCCTCTTGTCTGTAATTAGATAGTTTAGCTTTTCACACAGCACCTAAGTTTTTCTATGTGCCATGCACTTGACTGAGCACAGTGTGTATTCACATGTCTTTCAGTTGGATTGTCAACACTGCTGATTTGTCCAGGCTCATGCTCTTCATTTTATAAATGAGGAAATGCTGGTTAATGTATTTGCCTATGGTAACCTAGTCTGAAGTAGCACAGCTACACTTTTTACTTTTATCCATTATTTTAGTTACTAACACAACTTCTCTTCACATAGTTAATTTTCTATTGAGTCATTTACTTAATCATCTCCCTAACTTTCTTGAATATAATTGACAAATACAATACATATATACTGGCGCTGCACATGGTAAAATTTCATTTTGTAGTTTAAACATTGGCCCTGTGATATTCAGTTTAAGAGTCTTTCTGTAAAATCACCACTACTGCCATCTCTCATTGTGAGCCATACCAAATAACCATGTTTGGGGTGTTCTCTATGAACCTTTAAAATGCTAAGATGTATGGCTGAAAAATATTGGGTTATTATATTATATATAAATTGTGCTTCACACTTAAACCCTTGGGATGGAAGAATAATAAAACCATTCATCAAAATATTTAGATCAGCTGACAGTAACAATAATTAAATACTTGTAATAGTGTCAAACTGCATTTTAGATTACTATGAACCCCAAGGTTATTTTAGAAAAAAAAGTATCTTGATTTTTTTTAGGAAAAGAGTTTCTGCTGAACAGCTGTAGGTCATTGAGGACAGGAGACAGAACAGTGGGTGTATGTTGAAGAACTCTCATGGTAGGATTCTCACTTTCCTGAGAATCCAAGAGTAGGAGGTCCCAAGAGACAAATTTTTCTAATGATGATCGTTTTTTCACTTGCAATAATACTTTTGATCTTTAGATGTTGTAGGACTCCAAGACAGGTACCAAAAGGCTGGAATAAGTCTGCAAACATTTCTTTACTGCCAAAGTTATAGATTGTCCCACACTGGTACTAAAGAGAATACCCACCTTTCTACTCTAGAGAGGTACTGAGAGATGGATTTGAGTTGGAACTCAAAGCCTTGTGAGTTGATCTTATGACAAGTTACATTGGCTTCTGAGAGATTGTTAATTGGAGCATGTAATTGGGAGTGCCTCCTGGCTAGAAGAGATTGACTCATGAACTCTTTGATGTCATGTTGAGCTCTACTCTATATTCGTGCCTCCTGCATGTTGTATCTAGTTTTTAGTATCACTTTGTTATTTTTTGCACATTGAATATTCTCTAAAAAGGATCATTTATTGAAGATTTGGTCCCTGATGCAGACAGTACTCAGAGATGAGACTTTGAGGATGTGGTTATATAATGAGAGTCCTGTCTTCCTCAGTGGATCAACTCATTGATGAATTAAAAATGTGAATACCCTTATTGAGATAAAACTATGGAAAGTAACCCCTAGTTGTAGTAAGTTGGCTACTGGGGATATACCTTGTTTCTGACTCCTTTCTGAGATTCTTTTTACTACTTTGATAACACAAAGTGAATAGCTTTTATCATACTCATTCTGCCATAAGGTTATATCTCACTTTATGCCCAAGGTACTGAAATCATGGGCCTGTGGAATTAAAACCCTGAAACCACAAGTCAAAATAAATGTCTTTCTTTAACTGATTTAATTCAGATATTATCACAATTATGAAAAGCTGACTGATACTAATATGTATTATGTTATATGTATTCAGAATCATCTATTTTCTGTTTTCTTCACTCAGCTCAGGGAAGCATATGTAGCTTCTGCTATTTAACATGCTTGTGAGAGAGTACTTTTGAAATTACTTTGATTTCATCATTGCACTTTAGTAAGAATATGATAAAAATCAAGTATCATAAAGAGTCTTAAAATAAAATACAGTATTTCTATGTCATATCCTTTCCAAGTCCTATCCTGATCCCCTAGGTGTAGACACCAGGAATTACTGTATATATAGGTTTTATGATCTTTTAACTATTTTAAGCATTGCCTATTGATTCATTGAAGGGAATAGCAAGAGAATTATGGATATTACATCTCAATTCCTGGGAATAGTCAGCTTCCTAGGTGACACTATGCCACTTCTGAAGTTAGTTCTTATTAAAGATACTTAAGATTCCACTGTGATAAATCATTTTCACTTCTGTGGAATCAGTTGTTAGGTCTTGACTCCAAAACAGTCCTGTGGAGAGGCTAAAATATCAGAAGAAACTAAGACTTTTAGTTAGCAGTCTGCAAGGGACTAAGATTTACACAAGTAGACATGAGAATTAACTACAGTATTAGACAAATGAATCCTCAAGTACACTTGAGCATTCAGATGAATATGATTCTGAACAAAAACTTGCCATAACCTCATAAGAGGTACCAAAATAGATAACTGTCTAAACTTCTTCCATATTGATGAACAAAATAAATGTTGGTTTGCAAGCAAGGTTTTTGGTAGTGTATTATATAGTAATATAGATGACCACTAACAACCACTTCTAGTACTATATAGCTCTCCTATGTGTTACATTTTATCCTTTGCTTTCCTAGTTTTCCATTATTAAAATTTTATTTTATTGATCTATTCATTGAGAATTTCATACATGTATACAGTGTATTTTGATCACCATTTCTCAAATTGTCTCAGAACCTTCTCTATGTATCTGTAATTGTTTGTATATGCTCGGCCCAGGGAGTGGCATTATTAGAATGTATGGCCCTGTTGGAGTAGGTGTGGCCTTGTTGAAGTAGATGTGTAACTGTGGGTGTGGGAAATACGACCCTCATCCTAGCTTCCTGGAAGCCAGTATTTTGCTAGCAGCCTTCAGATGAAGATGTAGAACTCTCAGTTCCTCCTCACCATGCCTGCCCAGGTGCTGCCATGCTTCTGTCTTGATGATAATCGACTGAACCTCTGAACCTATAGGCCTGCCACAATTAAATGTTGTTTTTTATAAGAGTTGCCTTGGTCATGGTGTCTATTCACAGCAGTAAACCCCTGACCAAGACAGAAGTTGCTATTGGAACTGGGGTATTGATGCAATAGGCCTGACTGTGCTTTGTTTGAAAGAATCTGGATTTTGGGACTTTGGATTTGGAAAACAGTAGAATGCTTTAAGTGGGGCTAAATAGGCTATCCTAGTAGAGATATGGAAGACTTTGTTACTGAGAGTGATTTAAATTGTGTTGACCTGGCTCAAGAGGTTTCAGTGGAGAATTTCAACATGTGGCCTAGAGACTGTTTTTGTGGTATTTTGGTGAAGTATGTGGCTACATTTTGGCCTTGTCTGAAGAGTCTGTCTGAGGCTAAGGTGAAGAGACTCAGATTAATTGCATTAACAAAGAAAGTCTCAGAAATGCCCATCATAGACTTTCATCTCTGGTTAAGTCTCATGAAAAGCATTTTAAACAAGCATAGCAAGCTGAGAAAGGAAAAATAAAATATATGGTTTGAGTATTAAAGTGGCACCAGGAAGTGAAATGGAGCTGAATCCTATGTTCAAGGAGATAACAAATTATGGGAGTGGGACTTTGTGGCAAGATTCTATCCAGCTAAATTTAGATCCAGACACTGTGGTACACACCTTTAATCCCAGGAGACAGGCAAGCAGATCTCTGAGTTCAAGGTCAATCTACAGAGCAAGATTCAGGAAAGCAGAGCTTAGGCAACAAGGAATTGGAAAAGAGGAAGCTAATAATAATGTAATAGAACAAAGGGGTCATGTTCCAGCTCCAACAAGCAGAAGAACTCAGCAGCTTTGGCTATGTGGCTTTGGCTTTATAGTCAAGAGGAGAAGGAGACCACTGGGACAATTGATGCTGGTGAGCTGGAGCTAAGAAACTAGTGGTGATTAAGAAGAGACCAGCATCACTGAGGTGAAATCTTCTGGGAAGTGTTTTAAAGAAGCTGTGTTTCAGACATAGCCAAGGTTGTACCTCAAGCTGCAGCTGTACTTGGTAATATATAAGAGTGGTACTGGTTCTGAAGGCATGAAAGGGTCATGAATTGCTGCTGAGGCTTGGCACTGTGAGAGGCCAGGGAAGGCCATTTGTGAAAATACAGCCTCAAATGCAGTTGATGTCCCAGGGCTGAAGGAGTCATGCAAAGGATTTGAGACCTGGCACCATGAAGAGAGCCTATGAGAGGTTATTGGTGAAGCCTAGTTATAGTGGAAGACCCCAGTGTATTGGAGATGCCAGTACCATGGGATGACCACCAAGAACAGCAGCAGCAGGGGAGTGGATGAACCTGAGTTTAGAGTGGTACAGAGGGCAGAGCTGGAGAAGTGATGCCAACCCTTTGGAAGAGCCTAGAAGATCATGTGTTGATCCCAGACATTGAAACAAGAAGCTGTAACATTAAAGTTGCCTTGGAGACCCCAGGATGTACCAAGTGCCAGTCATGGGCTATCTGCCAAGGAAAGCTGCTAACAGGGAGTGGAACCAGCCCAGGAGGAAGAAGTTTGTTGCAGTCAACACAGATGAAAATTGAGTTGGAGATTTGAAGACCACCTTGAAATCAGACATGGAGATGCAGAGTTTGGAGTTTGCCCAGCTGGCTTCCTGTCTTGCTTTGGGAATTACAGTTAAGAGATTGAATGAATCTCACAAGAGATTGAACTTTGGACTTTTAACATTGTTGAGACTGTTATAGACTATGGTGACTTTTGAATTTGGACTAAATGTATTTCACATTATGCTATGTTTAGGTATGTCTCCCTAGACTCATATGTTTGAACAAGGCTATGGGAGCCAGTGAGTGGAATGTGATCGTTTGCTCAGTCCAGGGAGTGACACTATTAGAAGGTGTGGCCCTGTTGGAGTAGGTGTGTCACTGAGGTGTGGGCTTTAAGACTCTCATCCTAGCTGCGTGGAAGTCAGTCTTCCACTAGCAGCCTTCAGATGAAGATGTAGAACTCTCAGCTCCTCTGACACTATGCCTGCCTAGATGCTACCATGTTCCTGCCTTCATGATAATGGACTAAACTTCTGAACATGTAAGCCAGCCACAATTAAATGTTGTTCTTTATAAGAGTTGCTTTGGTCATGGTGTCTGTTCACAGCAGTAAAACCCTAACTAAAGCAGTATCCCTCTCAATTCTATATCTTCTCTTTTCTTTTTTATTTACAACCCATAAATCTAATTATTGCTGCCCAAATGAATATGAATTTAGCACTGCTCCCTAGAATATGGGCAATCTATCAGATGCCATTTCCTTGAAGAAAACTGCCTCTTCCTTCTTCAGAATCTGTCAACTTCCACTGTCTCTCAACTGAGGCCTTCTCTTATCACACTGGACTGACTTAAACCTGTTCAGACTACCATAGATACTGGGAATTCAAGTTTGCAGCAGTCCTGTGAATGTCCAAAGACCTATGTTACAGGAGTCTTTCCTGACCTCTGGTAATCTTTTTGACTCCTCTTCCAAGATGCTCCCTGAGCCTTGAGTTGAGAGAGTGATATAGATGTCTCATTTGGAACTGTACACTCTACAACCAGTTATTCTCTACCCTTTGACTAGTCCTGTCCATCAACTATAAGATACTTCTCTGATGAGAGGTGAAAGCTGTACTAAATGTATGGATCTAAGAAAAAGGAGATAGAAGGCAGCTTGATGCTATACCCATATATCAGAATAAGATTAGTAAGTTCTCCTTTATGGGCCTGGTTCTGCTTCTGCCTTTTGGGGTTTTCAGGCGCCATTGTCTACTGTGGCAGGGATGAAAGGAACTAAGCTTGTGTGGGCAGGGTAGGCCATCAGGAACTCTGTTGGTTTGAGTGCCAGAGAGAAATAGCCTTCTCCAAGTTTTTCAGTGTTATAGCTCTCTTTATTTGGGGGTAGTAAGAATAAGGACTATATAAACCTTGGGGAGTGTATATTGTATATTGGGGAGTGTATTTTCAGGGTGAGTGTATATTGTTGGTTAGTACTGAGATGCTGTGAAGGCTTCATTTGCATGAAGAGGAATTCTAGATGGTTGCTGGACATATCCTTATAGGGAGAGAAGAAGGTAAACCTAAAATTTGGCCACCAGGTTATGTGACTACCTCAGTGGTGGTGGAGGTGGGGGTTGCAAGGATAAGTGCGCTGGATCATGCAGGACCAGAACAGGGACAGGGTGATCTCTACTTTTGCCAGTCTCAAGATTACATTTTTCTGTGTTTGAACAGGTTTGGACCTCATCCTTGCTCTGGACTGGCTGCCTCAGTAGCATGGTTTTCTGGCCCCACACATCCCCCCTTTTGTTTTATAGAAGGGAGGTGTCATCATAATCATCAGCTTCTATGTTGGGAACAGTTTGGTACTGAACCAGAAACTGATTGGAAGTGATTTTTGTAATGCTACTTATCTTCCATTTTAGAAATTGGACAAGGCAGGGTGCCAGGAGGAGTAGGGTTCCGATAGTTAGTACGGGGCCAAGGAGGAGAAGAAACCAAGCTACCAGACTTCCCTATGGTGTTTGACCTGCATTGCCACAGGTTTGTGGCCAGGTTTACATTATTTTAGGAATGAACATCCTCCTGTGGAGCAGGCCTTAAATCCAATCAGAAATCTGTTGATTAGCCGAATAACATTCATGATACTATCGCATCCATGTGCATATCTTGCCAGATCAGTCATTACTATAACTCTCAGCTCACAGCTGGGTAAGATTATTGATGGCATTTCTTCCTTAGCAGCTTGAATAGCACCATCTGGTAGTATGGACAATCAGAAAGGTGAAATCTTCCAGGTTATTACCAAGTCTTAAGAACAAAGCATGTGGTGTATTTAACAATAGAGTTTTCCCATCAAGTTCTCATAGATGATCAAGAATGATAACAAAACATTATTGTTTTGTAGTGTCTGGAAGTTAGTTCTAACACCAACACCTCACAGCAGAGATTCTTAACATTCTTAATGCTATAATACTTTAATACAGTTCATGTTGTAGTGACCCCAACCATAAAATTATTTTTGTTGCTACTTCATGACTTCATAAACATTAATTTTGCTACTATTATTAATCATAATGTAAATATCTGATATACAGGACATCTGATATGTGACCCCTGTAAAAAGGTCATTTGACACCCCCCAAAGGGGTTATTACTCCCAAGTTCAGAACCATTAATTTAGTCCATTTCCTTGTCTAGGTATGTCCTTTAAATTGAGATTCCAGGAGATGCCCCATTATTTCTTCTAGTATCCATTTGTTTGCTCTATGGTATTTATTAAAATTTAGAACCACATCTATACCTTGTCCTTGTAGTCTCCACTTGTATACTCTAAGCTATGCAAAGGAAGAAATCATGTTTAATTTTATCAACTTTTTTTTTCATTTTTAATTTACATTACAAATTGGCAAATTATAGCTGCATATGTTTATGTACTAGAAAGTGATGCTATTATTTAAAAATACTAATGGAATAAAGTAAAAAACTAATTACTACAGTTACCACTTCAAAATCCATCTATGTATCCTTTAGTCTAGCAAAATAGAAATGGATTCTAAATATTTTGTCAAAGGAGACACTAAATACTGTTATAAGTAAGTAGGGAAGGTGGTATAGTTGCTAAAAGATTGAATCTATCTCCATATACAAAATATATTCAAATTAATATCCTGGCTACATTTTACCTTGCATGGACCTATGTGATTTATGAAGAAATGCTGAAACACTTGCTAGACAGCGTGTTAGAATTCTAGAGCTGTGGTTTTCAACTTTCTTAAATATAGTTCCTTTAATATAGTTCCTCATGTTGTGGTGACCTCCAACATAAAATTATTTTCATGGATAGTTTGTAACTGTAATTTTGCTATTTTTATGAATTGTAGTGTAAAAATCTGTATTATTTTATTTATTTTTTTTATTTTTTAACTTTTATTGCATTATGATGAGAAAAGTTACATGATTTCAATTTGTCTGAATT
>NC_045030.1:72256700-72259327 GCF_008632895.1 Mastomys coucha | reverse complement strand
ATCAATTTAACAGTGTTATGTAGATGCTTGTCTACAGCAATACTGAAAATACATACATTTTTCTCATTGAATCACGTGCTCTGTAAACATTGATATATATTGCTAAGTATCATGACGTTTCACAGCATCACAACATTGTTGTAAACTAAAGTAAATTAATTAAATGTAAAGATACTAGTAAATTCTTATTATACTATCATAAAATATCTGGCTGATGTTCAGATTTTTCAGTCATGAACATGTGCATACACACACACACACACACACACACACTGCAGTTTGCTTTAATAGAGTTAAGTGCATTATTTTTCCTTCAGAATTTTTTAAAACTGTAAGAACACTGACCATCTTTTTACATTCATAATTTATTTGTTGGAGAAGCCAAATGTACTTCTGCTAGAAATTCTCAAAATGTGGACTTTTCTGTTCAAATCCCTATGGTATAGCCTAAGATGTTAACTTGTCCTTTGTATTTATGAGTTGATGCTTAGATCTATAGCCTGGATCTGGTTCAAATTAGATTTGGTTGAAGATGAGAATAATATGTAGCAGGTGATTTTGATTAAGCCTTTCAGAGTCATATCATATCTAGATTTTTTTTACAGTAACAATAATTATTGCTCAAAACCTAAATATATTACTTTGCTTGGGGTTATCATATGGGAGTACTCTAATTCTAATTGCAACTTGAATAAAGAGAAATTTCTTTCTGTTATTCTACTGTTCTGTGTTATAATTCACATATAAATGCAGAACAATGCCTGACTCACTTTAATCACAAATTTAAAAAGAAATAAATTGGTTCTGAATCATTGTGAAATTGATCAATTTTAAAAATAATAAGATGATAGATTTAAACATTGTGATATCTATCCTCTGTCATGGTCACTGCATTTCTTATACTCCAGTTGTTTTATGTATGGCCCGCATATTGATCATTGAGTCATTTTGCTTTTTTCAAATTTCCTTTATAGTGAGTGCCTTTACTATGTGATTGAACAACCTGCTCTAGAATTATCTTGTACACTACTTTCCATAGACCAGGAACAAGCCATTCCTCTAAGAAGCCCTTGTTTCTTTATGAAAATGGTATTTCAAAACTGTAACCTACATTTTAAAAATGTTCATTTACTAGATTAGTCATTATTTCTGGAAAATTCAGTACAAGAGCTAGGAAATGTATTTTTGTACCAATTCAAATTCAGGGATATAGGGTGCTTATGTAACTTCTTGCATCCATATCTCATTACTTCAATACTATAAATCACAGTTTTCAAAGCCACAGAGGATGGTAAAATAATCATACAATTTTCTATTTATCTATTTCTTATAACAATTGTTTCAGAATAAGAACACGAATGCTACTACCACAAATGACCACTAATAACAACTTGTAATTTTGATAGCTTTTTTTGTTCTTAAAATAAATCTCTCCAGAGATGTAGTATCAAATTATTGTGCTTAGATTTCACACAGAAAAGTTTCTACCTGCTACCAACTACTTATACAAATTATTCTTTTAAAGGTAAAATTATGTAACTGTGCTTTGATATTGCTTTTTCTTTTATTTATTTTTAATGTCCTAACAAGTCTTTTATTTGTTTTTAATGATATACTAAGCATAAAAATAATGGATTTATGATATTTTCACAAATGTATATGATAGTGATTTGGTTCTTTTTGCCTCCATCACCCTAAGTTTTCCTCCTCCCTCTTCCCACTGGTCATCCTGTCATCACCTCATTGTTTATATATGTATATTAATCTCAATTCCTTGTCAGAGATTCTATGTTGTGACTGTTTTTTCTCCTATCATTCATTCTTGTTCTCAATTTCTTCTTTCTGTCCTCTGTTCTCTCCAAAATTTTTTCTTGTCATATATACATATGTATAATCTATGTATGAGGAAAGATATACAGTTTCTGTCTTTTGAGTCTGGTTTATTTCAGTTAGCATGATTATCTATAGCTCTATCAATTTTCCTAAAAATGACATCATTTCATTTTTAATGGATGAATAAAACCTGTCTGATTATGTTATAATTACCATATTCTCATTATTTACCTGTTGATCTACATCTAGTTTGATTCCATGTTCTGGCTATTGTGATTAAGACAGTAATAGAGATATACAAGTATTTATGTATATTATGAATTGCCTATAAAATTATCAGTATACCTATAAATGTTAATTTAGATTTCTTAGCCTACATAACCAAGAATGGTATGTATGTATGTATATGCATGCATACATTTCTATAATTTTTGTCATTGTATCTATGAGGTAGGTACTTAGATTTGATATAGCAACAGGGAAAAAAGTAAAATCTTTTTTTGTTAATATTGTCAAATTTTAATTAGAGCAGTTGCATCTTGTATCTGCATAGAATTGATAACAATCCCCTACTCCAGATTCCAATTACCTTCCAATGTCTTGCTTTGGCAGCACACAGTTATTCTAGTCCTGATCTGCTCCCCTGCCCCTTATCCCTGCATATCACTTGTGCTCTTTGTCTTGTATCCTTCATCTTGGCTTTGTTTGGCTATAGAGAAAAGATTGAGGGGCTGGTGAGATGGCTCAGCGGGTAAGAGCACCATTTGCTCTTCTGAAGGTCGTGAGTTCAAATC
>NC_045030.1:72251202-72256291 GCF_008632895.1 Mastomys coucha | reverse complement strand
TTTACTGACCCATTGCATTGGGAGTCTTCACTCTCTTCTATACCTATAATCCTTAGGTTTGGTCTTCTCAGTGCATCCTGGATTTCCTGGATGTTTTGAGTTAGTAGCTTTTTGCTTTTTGCATTTTCTTTGACTGTTGTGTCAATGTTTTCTATGGTGTCTTCTGCCCCTGAAATTCTCTCTTCTATCCCTTGCATTCTGTTGGTGATGTTTGCATCTATGACTCCTGATTCGTTTCCTAGGTTTTGTATGGCCAGCGTTGTCTCTCTTTTTGTTTTCTTTATATTGTTTCTATTTCCATTTTTAGATTCTGGATGGTTTTGCTCATTTTCTTCACCTGTTTGATTGTGTTTTCCTGTAGTTCTTTAAGGGATTTTTGTGTTTCCTCTTTAAGAGCTTCTATCTCTTTACCTGTGTTCTCCTGTATATCTTTGAAGGTGCTATTTATGTCTTTCTGAAAGTCCTGTATCATCACCATGAGAAGTGATTTTATAATTGAATCTTGCTTTTCCGGTGTTATGGTGTGTCCAGGACTTGCTATGGTGGGAGAATTTGGTTCTGATGATGGCAAGTGACCTTGGTTTGTGTTGTTTATTTTCTTATGCTTGCCACCCACTATCAGGTTATCTCTAGTGCTACCTGCCCTTGCTAAATCTGACTGGAGCCTGTCCTTCCTGTGATTTTGATTCTGTCAGAACTCCACAGAGTCAAGCTGTCTCTGTGATCCTGTGATTTTTGTATCCTGTGATCCTGGGCTTGTTAGATCACCTGGGAGTGGAGCTTTCTCTGTGTGTTGTGGGACTGGCTGCAGAGCTTGTGCCCAAGGTCTGCTCAGGACACCAAACCAGACAGACCAGAAGGAACTCTAGTTACTGGACTGGCAGAGTTCCTGTGTGCCTGGTCCCACTGTTCCCAGTTACTCCCAGTGTTGGGACAGATGTTGGTTCCTCTTCACCTCTTATCCTGGGTGTGTCAGAGCTGGTGGTTGGCATTTTCTATTGTAAACTGAAAAAACAATGACTTGAACTCCAGAACATTTTCTGATTCCTAGTAGAGAAGTTTTTCATTCTTAGTTCTTGATCTCTAGGTCTGTTGTCTTCACATGCTCATCTCATCAATTAGAGCTCTTTTAGATATTGGCTATGGGACAAATTGAATTAATACATAATTCATTTTTATTACAAATTATTTTAATGTACTTAAAATTATGAATATACCTACTAATTTTTATAATCTTTCTGTAACATCAGATTAAAACTTGTAGGACCTTAAACTTACCAAATACATGTGATCCTTTTAGAAAAGACATAAAATTACAAATTCAAAATTAGGTATGCTCCTTCCCACCCCAAAGGCCTGCTCAACTCTACTTCGACTTGCCTTTCCTGTGACTCCATATATGTCTGTTCCTTCCTACCAGAACCTCTATAACCTCTCTCTCCTTCTGATCAGGTATGCTTACATTCTCTCCATCCTGGAGGAATTCTATCTCCTCTATGAGTTTTCTTCTCTGAGTTTCTGGGTATGTATTTCTCTATATAACCCCATAGGACTCCCCAAAATTACAACATCTCACTTCCAAGTACTATCAGTCTACCATGATTCTCTACACTCTCTTCCCCATAGTGCAGACCATATATATTCCTTTCCACACTATAAGTGGCTTGTTTCTCTTGAATCTCAATTCATAATATTTATAGGTAGTCTCTAAATCTTCTGACTCCACAGGCCTCCTGATTTACACACCTATTTTTTTTTTTTTTACCAAGATCTCCTGTTTCCACCTGCCAGTTGACCAGAGCTTACTCAAGATGTAGCAACCATACCAGAATATCTTGACTTGAATATCCATATCAGAAGGTATCTGAGGATAGGACCAGCAAGGATGTACCAACTGTTGGAGAGTGTTTATTCATTCAGATAGAAGAGGACTTTCAAAGGAAGAATAGAGATACTGTATTGTTCAAAACTTCTTTCCTGAAAGAAAACAATGTCTCAATCCTCTAATTCAGTCCTCTCCTGAAAATTATACATGACTACACTGAAATAAGAAGGTGATTTGAGCTTAGAAAAAAAAAAGAGCTAACAAACTACTTCAGATTCACAACTCTAAGCACACAGGCTCCCTCTACAGTGAATATTCCTACAGTAATGGGCCTAACTGTGAATGGCCTGGAAAATATTGCAGACAAAGAATTCAAAAAGAATCATTATAACTATGCACAAAGAAGACACAAATGAGCTGAATGAAATAAGGAAGTCAATCCAGGATACAAAAATAGAATTCAATGAAGAAATAGAATTGCCTAAGAACAGCCAAAGGGAAAAGATGCTGGAAATGAAAAAAAAAAATCAACCAAATACAAGCTGCAGTGTGGAGCCTTCCAACAGAATGGATCGTGTGCAAAACAGTGTTTCAGTGCTGGAAGACAAAGTAGAGGAATTGAATCATTCACTAAAATGTCAATAGATAATTTTTAAAAATGAAATGAATATGAGAGATCACTGGGAAACCATGAAAATACCTAACCTTTGAATTATGGGCAGAAAAGAAGAATACTATAGCAAATGCATGCATATCCTCAATAGAAGACAATTTCCCAAACCTAACAAGAGGCCCACAGAACCTAAGAAAATATACAGGACAAGAAAAGAAACTCCTTATGACATAGTATAGTTGAAACATTAAAAGTATAATATAAAAAGGGTTTTTAAAGATACAAGAAAGAAATGTCAACTCACCTTAAAAAAGCAAGTCTAATCAGAATAACATTTGATCGTTTGGCAGACACTTTTAAATCTAGAAGGGACTGAAAATACATATTCAAGTTCTAAGAGACCATGACTGCCAACTCAGAATGTTATACCCAGTATAGATAGCTACTAAAATTAAAAAAAATAAATAAATGCTTCCCATGATTTAAAAAAGATTAAAGGAACTTATGACCACTAAGCCATCTCTACAGATGGTACTTGTGGTTTTTTTGAGAATGGCCCCATAGGCAGTTGTTGTAACAGACTTGAAAATATATATGAAATGTGAAAGATCTTGTGGCCTTGGACTAGGAAAGCAGTAAGCAGTTTAACAATAAGTAGGGCTTAATGATCCAAGTAGGGTTTGGAAGACAATAATGCTGAGCAATGTGGATTGTAGAGGCCCAGCTTATGGAGGAAGGTACTATAAGTTAATTATTACTGAGTATAGATGTAGTCTTTAATCCAGAAAAGTATATGCAATGTATTTTTTTGTACATGAGTATTTCTTTCTGCTAGTAAGTTCATTAGTTTGGATGTTTAGAATTCAGAACAATAGCTCAAAGGACATTAGCCGTCGGATGTGATTGGCGCTTTTAAATCTGAATGACTATTACCAGTTTTTGCTTTTACCAATGACATGGATGAGTGTTTCCATAAATATGTGACAATGGTGGGATATTGTAATAAAATACTGTTTTTTAAATTAATAGCTGTAAAATTATGTTACAAAGTTCAAGATTTTAAATTACTGATATGACAGAACATTGGGCATTATTTATTGGTTGTTTGTATTTTTCCAATGATTTCTTTACTTACAATATCTCCTTTCCCAGATTTCCCTCCAAAAAATGAGACAAAAAATAAAATAAACCTAAAACTAAAACAAACCCCTGTTCCCTCCCCCTGCCCCATGCTCACCAACCCTTCCCCCTGCTTACTGGCCCTGGCATTCCCCTACACTGGCGCATAGAACCTTCACAGGGCCAAGGGCCTCTCCTCCCATTCATGACCAACTAGGCCATCTTCTGCTATACATAAGTTGCTGGAGCCATTAGTCCCACCATGTGTACTCCTTGGTTGGTGGTTTAGTCCCTGGGCGCTCTGAGGGTACTAGTTAGTTCATATTGTTGTTCCTCCTATGAGGCTGTAAACCCCTTCAGCTCCTTAGGTCCTTTCTCTAGCTCCTTCACTGGGGACCCTGTACTCAGTCCAATGGATGGCTGTGAGCCTCTACTTCTGTATTAGTCCGGTACTGTCAGAGCCTCTCAGGGGATAGCTATCTCAGGCTCCTGTCATCCAGCACTTGCTGGCTTCCACAAGTGTCTATATTTGATAACTGAATATGGGTAGGATTCCCAGTTGGAACAGTCTCTGAATTGTCCTTCCTTTAGTTTCTGCTCCATAGTTAGTCTCTACAACTCCTTCCGTGGGTACTTTGTTCCCCCTTTTAAGAAGGAATGAAGTATCCACACTTTGGTCTTCCTTCTTCTCGAGTTTCTTCTGGTTTGTGGTTTGTACTTTGTGTATTCCGATCTTCTAGGCTAATATCCACTTATCAGAGAATGCATACCATGTGTGTTCTTTTGTGATTGGGTTACCTCACTGTACTGGCTGGTTTTGTGTGTTAACTTGACACAGGCTGGAGTTATCACAGAGAAGGGAGTTTCAGTTGGGGAAGTGCCTTCATGAGATTCAGCTGTGGAGCATTTTCTCAATTAGTGATCAAGGGGGTAGGGATCCTTGTGGGTGGCTGGAAGTCTTGGGTTCTATAAGAAAGCAGGCTGAGCAAGCCAAAGGAAGCAAGCCACTAAGGAACATCCCTCCATGGCCTCTGCATCAGCTCCTGCTTCCTGACCTGCTTGAGTTCCAGTCCTGACTTCCTTTGTGATAAACAGCAATGTTGAAGTATAAGCTCAATAAACCCTTTCCTCCCCAACTTTCTTCTTGGTCATGATGTTTGTGCAGGAATAGAAACCCTGACTAAGACTCTCACTCAGGATGATATTCTCCAGGTCCATCCATTTCCCCAAGAATTTCATAAATTCATTTTTTAATAGCTAAGTAGTACTCGATTGTGTAGATGTACCACAATTTCTGTATCCATTCTTCTGTTGGGGAACATCTGGGTTCTTTCTATCTTCTGGCTATTATAAATAAGGCTGCTATGAACATAGTGGAGCACGTGTCCTTATTACATGTTGGAGCATCTTCTGGGTATATGCTCAGGAGTGGAATAGCTGGGTCCTCCGGTAGTACTATGCCCTATTTCCAGAGGAACCGCCAAACTGATTTCCAGAGTGGTTGTACAAGTTTGCAATCCCACCAGCAATGA
>NC_045030.1:72247876-72250395 GCF_008632895.1 Mastomys coucha | reverse complement strand
GAGAGAGAGAACAAATATTCAACAGAGTTTTCTTTTTCAAAACCTGTCTGCTCCACTGTGGAAATCATTATCTGGCAATCAGTTATATTCTAAAGTCTTTGGGATTTTTTTGATTTACATACAGAAAAGAAATTCTTATCTAGATTTTCATACTTGAGAACTTTATGATCCCACTCTGAAAGATTTTATGACCATTTTGAAACAATTTGAATAAAGTAGATATCTCTGGGAGAAGTTATATACCTCATAAACAAGCAGCTAGTTTTACATTTTTATCTGAATAATGATATTTAAACAATTGATTCATAAAGATAATGGACACTTATTGATTTAAAGAAATCAATGAGTTAAAATTGTCTGTTTAATTTATTTTTATGAGAAAAATTGACTTAGATATACCTGTTCTTTCCCTTTAATGATTATCATGCTGTGAGGTTTTTACAGTTGTAATGGGCATGTGATTTTTATAATCATAATCATAATAATGACTTATAGCATCCTCAACACACTGTTTTGTTACTCACATTAAAATCAATAGCAAGCTCTTCTGGCTTCCCCTCCATAACATAGCTATCACTTTTCTCTCTATTGTATCTGCCATTTCTTTTCTGTCAAGCCAGTGTCATCTTCCCTGTCATAGCTGTAGTTCTTGATGGTGCCCTGATCCTGCCACCCCCAATAAGTCTCTTCCATGTGTAATAATTAAGGCAAGCCTCTTAAAACGTAAGCTATATTTCATTATGTATGTGGAAAAAGTTCAGCAGTGATCCTGTAGGTCCATATTGAAATTACAGTCTTTGGCAGACTTGCCTAACAGTTACCTGAAGCATTTGTTTATCTGAGCTCTTCTCAGGATCTACTTGCTAAAAATGTGTCTGTGTAACACAGAATATTTCATTTTATTTTTTAATATGTTTTAATTGAAGTAGAATTATATCACCTTCCTTTCTCCCTTTCTTCTACCTAGCCCTTCCCAGTTATCTTCCCTTGAATCTCTCCCATGCCCCCAAATTTTAAACTTGGTAACCTATGTTTCTTACATGTATTTATATGTATATATATATATATATATACATGCATGCATATATATAACTACAAATATATGTATACATATACATATATTTGTATAACTTTATCTGTACATTTTTGTTGGTGGTGTGTATATGATTTTGAAGAGTGATCACTATGTATAGGACAACAAATAAGGGGACCCATTCCTGGGATGGACTAATTCCCCTTTTCACAAAAGTTGTTAGTTGTCTGTAGTTCTTTTTCTAGGGTTGGGATGTCACAAAAGTTTTTCCTATCTCATATCAACATGTCCATTGATATTGCCATTGTTATGGTCTTGTTTATGGAGCCATCTCTAGAAAAGACTAACATTTCCAGGTATATTGGCTCTTACAATCTTTGACCTCCCTCTAAGATGGTATTTCCTTAGCTGTGTGTACAGGGGCTGTGATGTTGAAGTATCCATTGTAACTATGCTCCCATGATCTGTTGTTTTCTACATTGTTCACAGTTGTGGTTTTCTGTAATGGTCTCTAGTCAGTTTACACAGAAGCTTCTTTGATGAGGTGTGGTAGCTACACTTATCTGTGAGTATAAGATTTATTCTTAGAATGTAGTTAGAAATTTTGCTGGTCTAGCAAAGTGGTGGTAGTAGATCATTTTCAATGTTCCATAATCTTACTAGCCATAAGAAGCCGAGGTTTCTGTGCCAGACATGATTTCCTTTCTGTTGAGCGGATGTTACATATTATTAGATATCTATTAGCTGCCACCAACATATGAGTGCATCTTATTGTTCTTTTATATGTATCGTATTGTGCTGATAATTACCATGACTCATAGGTGCTGCTTTTGTGTAGGACCATTTAATCCGTCCCTTTGTCATTTTCTATAATGTTTTCTGAAATCATGGACACTGAACCACTGGAAGAGACTTTCAGGCTAGATTCACCTTAAATCATCTGAGTCCTATGTCCTAACTGTGGTATTATTCTAGCATTTAACATTCAGAGAACTATCATTGGTAAAGTGGGCCATTCTAAGGATTCAATGAAAACATGGGTCAAAAGACCTTAAACAAACATGAAAGACCTTAAACAAAAATTAATCTTCATTCAGAGAAGAGAATTAGAATTCTGGGAACTGATCACTGAGGATTCTTTCTATCAGGTCAGGTCAAATGTTTCAAAATACATCATGCTAATTGAATGCAGTCCTGTTTTGACAAGTCAGTGTAACCTGACAGGCAAGATTATGAATGGCCCCAATTGGTCATGCAAACTACCAGAATAAAACAGCATATATTATAATATAATATTATATAATATAATAGTCACAGATGAAGGCATTGTTTCTGTTCCCTTGGAGTTTAAAGTCCCCTCTCTTTAATAATCTAGTTTTCCTGTCACCAAGTATATGCTGTACTCTTCTATCCTAATTTTTTTGTACCAACAATGACTTTTGGTATCTGTGAAAGAAGCCATAGCTTTTTTTTTTTTTTTTTTTTT
>NC_045030.1:72244952-72247730 GCF_008632895.1 Mastomys coucha | reverse complement strand
CTGGGATTAAAGGCATGCGCCATCACTGCCTGGCCCAAGCCTTAGTTTTACTTGTTTAGTTAAAGATACTTTTTTTTTCTAGATAAATATGCACTGTGATTTTTAAATCACTACCCACAGCACGCTTTTAAATTTAGTATTTATTTTGTGTTCCATATTCCATCGTCTCTTGCAATATATTTGAAATCATTTTCTTTCTCATAACAGGAAGGCAGATAGGATATTTATTCCCATGCCCAGAACAGTAGCTATTTACAAAGCATTAAAAGGAAAGGAATAAGGTAGCAGGGAATGCTATCATGTTATTTGAAAACTATTTGATTTGTTTTGATTCACTACCATGTGTCCAAACTGGCTCTAAACTTTGGTTCTGGAATCTATTTGTATTTCTGCATGATTTCAGTTCATTAACAATACCTACCTATTGAAAAACATAAGACAAATACCAACTTCATAGAGCCAGAGTCTCTTTTCTATCTGTAGTTTCCAAAAATGAGTCATTGTATGGTATTATAAATATGAATACTTCTATTAAGGACTGCACACAGACCAAAGTGCTCTGTAGAGCACCTGATGAGATCTTAATAGCCCTGAGCTCTGGGGGCTCTGTGGCCTACGTGGGCTCCAACTTAGACAACTACCCTCAGACCCAAGAGCTTCCTGAAACAGTAAAATGGAAAGACTTGAAGATCTGTTTTCTTCTAGTCAAGATCTTATAGTGGGGAAAGGAAGCAAGTTTTCAGTACCTAATTTATTTATTTTGTAAATAGTTAACATAAATATGTTCATGAATATGTACAGCTGGGTATGAGACTATGGGTATTGAGGGGCAAAGGCATTATTCAGGGAATGATCTCCATCCTTCCTCATTTCAAAAATGCAGAGACTTCTCCTGTGACAGAGTCTCTGTCACTGCTTTGCCTTTAATGGAGTGAGCAGATTGCAGGAAGAATACGATGCTGCTCAGTAAATTGAATGACTTTATGAAGATAAATGTTTCCCTTCTAAGGCTCCTTCTTGTCAGAATACATTTAATACTGCCATTCCTTTGAGAACTAAATTCCTGTAGCACTTTGCAGCATATTAACATGTTTTTCTCACCACATGAAATTGCACTTCAAGCAAGAAATAATAATGTTTCTGCCTCCCCTTGTACATTTTTATTACTGCCAATGAATAGGAGTAAATTAACGATTATGGCTAACATTATTCATAGGGACAAATTCCTAACTCATTTTACAGAGAATAATAAATAACTGAATGAATAAGATGCCTTTAATTTCACATGTGAGTTATCCAAGATTCCTCAGAGTAACTGGAGAGAAACCATCATGTTTATACACAACATGCAAATATGCATCCATTGCTTACCATCACAGGCTATGTCATGTAATAGTCATAAACCTTCTTTGATTTTTGTGGGATTGAATTCTCATTCATTGATTACTTACAACTATATAAAACACAGTCTAATTATACAGCAGAAGAACTACATTTAGCCTTTACAAATTCTAGGTACAATTTTGGTCCAGGTATTTATTGCTTCATTCCATGAGCAACCTGAAGACTGGGCAAATCTTGTTCCTGTTAATGAAATTACAAAGCAAATTCCATTCTAATGGAAACTGCCAGTCCTGGAAAGTGGCTCTTTCACTTGGAACAGTCACCAAAACACCTACATTCCAACACAATGACATAATTTGAACACCTTCTTCCCTGTTGTAGTGGAATTGTTGCTGTGCCATAAATTGTCAAGGACTTGAAAGGTACAGGCGGCCAGAATAATAGGGAACAGAGCAGAATACATACCCTTTTGGGACAGTCTACATAATGACCTTACCAGATCTCCATCCATGTCTGTACTGCCACATATGTGCCCTACCTGCCAGATATCTGTGTTGAGGTGCTGGAGAGAAAGCTGAAGGATTTATAGCCTCACTGGCAGGGCATACACTGCCTGGTATTCGTGGTTGGTTGCATAAAGAGTGATAAAAGCTGGACCTCTGTGGGGTGTATTACATTGTGAAGGAAAGTGATCAGCAGCTTGGGATAACAAGGGAAAGGCAGGGCAAGAAAGCATTCCAGGCAAGCATACATTAGAAATATGTGTATGTGGGAAGGAGTATGGTAGGAGGGCTAGGGCAGAGAGCTAGAAAACTCTTCTGTTTGAATAGTGTTGAAGAATCCTGGGTTGGGAATGGGTATAAAACCAACTGTTTTATAGGATGCTTGGATGTAAGGCTAGAGGACTATAGTTCCTCTGAACCTGGAGAAACTAGCAGAATGTTTACATAGATGACAGACCTAATACCATACATGGGTATTTTGAGACAGACATTTTCTTATGCCATGTTAGCTTTGAGTGTAATTGAGGATGACCTTGAACTTTTTGAACTTGCTTTCTCCACCTTCCCAGAACTTGAATTATAGGCTATACCACCAATAATTTCCCCTTATCCTCTCTTTTCTTTCTTCTGATGCCAGGAATTGAAGTAAAGACCTTGCTCTGACTAGGAAAGTCTTTAATGATTAAGCCAAACTACCAACCCTACATTAGAAAAATTTTATGTATTCATTTTTTATTTCTTTTTTTCTTTTCTGTTCTCTTTAAAAAATATTGCAGACACCCAGTTAGACCAGCTTCATTTTCATTAAACTCTAGAAAGTCTTTCTATTTTCTTTAATATTCTTTCTTTCTATTTTCTTTAAGTCTAATTTCTTTCTTTATTTCTTCCTTGACCAAGTTATCATTGAGTAGAGTGTTGTTAAGCTTCCACG
>NC_045030.1:72243227-72244088 GCF_008632895.1 Mastomys coucha | reverse complement strand
GCTTCCTGACCTGCTTGAGTTCCAGTCCTGACTTCCTCTGGTGATCAACAGCACTGTGGAAGTAAGCTCAATAAACCCTTTACTTCCCAATTTGCTTCTTGGTCTTGATGTTTGTGCAGGAATAGAAACCCTGACTAAGATAAATTGGTACCAGCATAGTGGGGTATTCCTATGATAACCTGACCATGTTTTGGGGAGGACTGTGGAAGGACTTTGGAACTTTGAGCTAGAAGAGCCACTGGTTGTTAAGAACTCTGTGGGATATTCTTCAGGAGCTTGGAAAATCATGTTGAGAACAGTGTAGAGATGGAGTCCTGGCTTGTGAAATTTCAGAGGGAAGATTAAAGACTCTTATCAGGGCCATGTTGTTTTGAATGTGAAGATTCTGTGGTTCTGGTTAGCTGGGGCTGAAGTATCAGCTGTGATTAACGAGATACCAGGACTTCTAACGTGAAAACTTTGCATTAGTGGGACTATTGATGCTGGTTACCTGGAGCTAAGAAATTAGTGGTGATTAAGAAGAGACCAGCATCACTGAAGTGACATCTTCTGGGAAGTGTTTTCTGAGAGCACAGAGGCTGCGTTCCAGAGATAGCCAAGGTTGTAACCTTGTGCTGCAGCAGGACTTGGTAATGTGTAAGAGTCACCTAGGTGGTACTGGTTTTGACAGCACAAAGGGGTCATGAAGAACAGCTGAGGCTCGGCACAGTGAGAGGCCATGGAAGGCCATAAGTGAAGGTGCAACCTCAGTTTGCAATTGATGGCCCATGACTGAAAATGTCATGCAAAGGAATTGAGGCTTGGCACCAACTGAAGACAGTCTATGAGAGGCTATTGGTAAAGCCTAGTTACAGCAGTGTT
>NC_045030.1:72237809-72242667 GCF_008632895.1 Mastomys coucha | reverse complement strand
CTTTCCTCCCCAACTTGCTTCTTGGTCATGATGTTTGTGCAGGAATAGAAACCCTGACTAATACAGGTTGTGTCTGTCTTTGTCACTGATGTGGGTTTCCTGCATGAAAACAATATGTTGGGTCCTGTTTACATACCCAATCTGATAGTCTATGCCTTTACATTGAGGAATTGAGTCCATTAATATTAATAGATATTAAGGAAAAGTAATTGTTGCTTCCTGTTATTTTTCTTGTTAGAGTTGGAATTCTGTTCATGTGTCTATCTTCTTTTAGTTTTGTTGGAAGATTACATTTTTGCTTTTTCAGGGATGTAGTTCCCCTCCTTTTGTTGGAGTTTTCCCTTTATTATCCTTTGTAGGGCTGGATTTTTTGAAAGATATTGTGTAAATTTGGTTTTGTCATGGAATACTTCGATTTTTCCATCTATGGTAATTGAGAATTTTGCTAGGTATAGTAGCCTGGGCTGGCATTTGTGTTCTCTTAGGGTCTGTATGACATCTGCCCAGGATCTTCTAGCTTTCATAGTCTCTGGTGAGAAGTCTAGTTTAATTCTGATAGGCCTGTCTTTATATGTTACTTGGCCCTTTTCCCTTACTGCTTTAATATTTTTTCTTTGTTATGTGCATTTGGTGTTTTGTTTATTATGTGACAGGAGGAATTTCTTTTCTGATCCAAACTATTTGGAGTTCTGTAAGCTTCTTGTATGTTCATGGGCATTTCTTTTTTTAGATTCTTCTAAAAAAAGTTTTCTTCTATAATTTTTTGAAGATAATTATTGGTCCTTTAAGTTCGAAGTCTTTACTCTCTTCTATACCTATTATCCTTAGGTTTGGTCTTCTCATTGTGTCCTGGATTTCCTGGAAGCTTTGGGTTAGGAACTTTTTGCATTTTGTGTTTTCTTTGACTGTTGTTTCAATGTTTTCTATGGTATCTTCTGCACCTTTGATTCTCTCATCTATCTCTTGTATTCTGTTAATGATGCTTGCATCTATGGTTCCTGACTTCTTTCCTAGGATTTCTATTTCCAGAGTTATCTCTCTTTATGATTTCCTAACTGTTTCTACTTCCATTTTTTAGGTCCTGGATGGTCTTGTTCAATTCCTTCACCTGTTTGGCTGTGCTTTCCTGTAATTCTTTAAGGGATTTTTGTGTTTCCTCTTTAAGGGCTTGTACCTGTTTACCTCTGTTCTCTATATTTCTTTAAGGGAGCTATTTATATCCTTAACTTCCTCTATCACCGTCCTGAGATGGGGTTTTAGATCCAAATCGTGCTTTTCCGGTGTGTTGGAGTATCCAGTACTTACTGTGTTGGCAGTACTGGGTTCTGATGATGCCAAGTATTCTTGGTTTCTGTTGGTAATATTCTTGCGTTTGCCTTTCACCATCTGTTAATCTCTGATGTTAGATGTTCTTGTTGTCTCTAGCTAGAGCTTGTTCCTCCTGTGGGTCTATAAGTCTGCATCAGCAGTTCTGGGAGATCAGCTCTTCCCTGTAAGACCAGTGCACAGAGGGCTGTGGATCAGCTATTCCTCCTGGGTGCAGATGGATGAATGAAGAACCCTGTCCAGTTGCTCTGCAGCTTCTGTGGCCTGTACCTCCATACTGTTTCTGCCTTAGAAAGTCACTGCAAAGAAAATGGTGATTTGCCTTAGTCCTGGGGTCAGAGCACTCCCTGGAGACAAGCTCTTCACTTGAGAGGAAAGGTGCAAGAGTGTTGTAGCTGTTCCTCCTAGTTGTAGATGGAGGTAGAAAGATCCTTTCCCAGTTGCCCTGCTGGTTCTGAGGCCTGTGCCTCCTGGCTGGTCCTGCCTTAGAAAGTCACTGGAGAGAAAATGATGATCTGAGTCCTGGGGTCACAGCACTCCCTGGAGACAAGCTCTCTGCTCATGGGAAAGGTGCACAGAGGGCTGTGGATCAGCTGTCCCTCCTAGTTGTAGAGGGAGGTAGAAAGGATCCTGTCCCAGCTGCCCTGCCACTTCTCCTGCTTGTGTCCCTCTCAAAGACTTTTAGTATGAAGAGGTGTTAGATTTTTGCTAAAGGCTTTTTCAGCATCTAATGAGATAATCATGTGATTTTCTTTCAGTTTGTTTATATGGTAGATTATGTTGATGGATTTTTATTTATTGATCCCCTCATCCCTGAGATGAGGGCTAGTTGATCGTGGTAGATGATTTCTTTGATGTGTTCTTTTTCAAAAAAACATTTTCTTTATTTACATTTCAAATGATATCCCCTTTCCCAGTTTTCCCTCTGAAAAAAACATCCTATCCCTCCCCTCCCCCTGCCCACCAACCCACCCTCTCCTGCTTCCTGGCCCTGGCATTCCCCTACCCTGGTACATTAAACCTTCACTGGACCAAGGGCCTCCCCTCCCATTGATGACCTACTAGGCCATCCTTGGATTCAGTTTGTGGGTATTTTATTGAGTTGACTATGTTTGCATCAATATTCATAAGGGAAATTGATCTGAAATTCTCTTTCTTTGTTGAAACCTTGTGGATTTAGATATCAGGGTGACTGTTGCCTCATAGAATGAGTTTGGCAATGTTTCTTATGTTTCTATTTTGTGGAATAGTTTGAGGAGCATTGGTATGAGCTCTTCATTGAAAATCTGGGAGAATTCTGCACTAAACCCATCTGGCCCTGGGCACATTTTGTTGAGAGATTTTAATGACTCCTTCCATTTCCTTAGGGGTTATGGGACTATTTAGGTAGTTTACCTGGTCTTGATTTAGCTTTGGTAATTGGTATTTCTCTAGAAAATCATCATTTCATTTAGATTTTCCAATTTTGTGTAGTATAGGCTTTTGAAGTAAGATCTATTTATTCTTTGAATTTCAGTGTCCATTTTATGACTCTTTTCATTTCTGATTTTGTTAATTTATATACTGCCTCTCTGCCTTTTAGTTAGTTGGGCTAAGGGTTTGTGTAGTGTATCTTGTTGATTTTCTCTAAGACCAGGTCTTGTTCCCATTGATTCCTTGTGTTGTTATATTTGTTTCTTATTCATTACTTTCAGCCCTGAATTTGATTATTTTCTGCCTTCTACTACTCTTGGGTGTGTTTGCCGCTTTTATTTTCTAGAGCTTTCAGGTGTTCTTTTAAATTGTTAGTATGAGAATTTTCTAATTTATTTATGTAGGCACTTAGTGCTGTAAACTTTCCTCTTAGCACTGCTTACATTGTGTCCTATAAGCTTGGATATGTTGTGCCTTCAAATTCATCAATTTCTAGAAAGTCTGTAAGTTTTTTCTTTGTTTGTTTATTTTGTCTTGGGCCTGACCCAGCGAGCATGAGTTTGTAGGCTTTCTAATGTTTCTGTTGTTGATTTACAGCTTTCATCTATGATGATCTCTTACTAGGGGTTATTTCAATCTTCTTGTATCTGTTGTGGCTTGCTTTGTGAGTGATTATATGGTCAATTTTGGAAAAGGTTCCTTGAGTTTCTAAGAAGTTATATTCTTTTGTGTTTTGGTAAAATGTTCTGTATATATCTGCTAGGTCCTTTTGATTTATAACTTCAGTTATTTTCATTATTTCTCTGTTTATTTTCTGTCTTGATGACCTGTCCGTTAATGAGAGCAGGGTGTTGAAGTTTCCCACTACGATGTGTGGGGTCAATGTGTGATTTAAGCTTTAGTGATGGTTCTTTTACAAATGTGAGTACCCTTGCATTTGGGGTGTAGCTATTCAGAATTGAGAAGTCCTCTTGGTGGATTTTTCATTTGATGAGCATGAAGTATATTTCCCTGTTTCTTTTGAATACTTTGACTGAAAGTCTAATTGATTATATGTTAGAATGGGTCCTTTAGTTTGATTCTTGGGTCTGTTTGCTTTGAAAATCTTTTTCTAGCCCTTTACTGTGAGATAATGTCTTTCCTGCTAGGATGTGTTTTTGTATGCAGTAGAATGATGGATCCTTTTCTGCACTCATTCTGTTAGCCTGTGTCTTTTTATTGGGGAATAACTCCATTGATGTTGAGAAATATTAATGACTAATTGTTGCTGTCCAGCCAGCTGCCCATCAGCAACTAGTGATTGTTAATTTCTGTTATTTAATGTTGGGGCTACACATGTGTGCACATATTAGTGTGTGTGTATGTGTATTTGTGTGTTTGTGTGTGTGTTTGTGTTTTTCTTCTCTTTTTGTTTTAATGGTGTGAAACTTTATTTCTAGTGCTTTCTTGAGTGTAGTTAGCCTCATTTGGTTGGATTTTCCCTTCTAGTGTTCTCTCTAGGGCTGGGATACTGGAAACATTTTATTTAATTATGGTTTTGTCATGGAATATCTTGATTTGTACATCTATAGTGATTGAAAATTCTTTTGGGTAGGCTGGTGAGATGGCTCAGTGGGTAAGAGCACTGACTGCTCTTCCGAAGGTCCTGATTTTGGATCCCAGCAACCACATGGTGGCTCACAACCACCTGTAATGAGATTTTACGCCCTCTTCTGGTGCATCTGAAGACAGCTACAGTGAATTATGCCAGAGTGAGCAGGGTCAGAGTGAGTGGGGCCAGAGCAAGCAGGGCTGGCAGAGGTCTTGAGTTCTATACCCAGTAGCCACACACATGATAGCTCACGGCCATCTATACAGCTACAGTGTACTCATACACATAAAATAAATAAAATAAAATCTTTTTTAAAAAAAGAAAATTCTGTTGGGTATAGTAATCTGGTCTTACATCTGTGATCTGTTAGTTTCTGCAGGACCTCTGGCTTTTAAGGTTTCTGTTCAGAAGTCAGGTGTAATTCTGATAGGTCTGCCTTCTTATGTTACTTGGCCTTTTTTCCTTGCAGTTTTTAATATTCTTTCTTTGTTCTGTACATTCATGTTTTGATTATTATGTGACAGGAGG
>NC_045030.1:72236176-72237799 GCF_008632895.1 Mastomys coucha | reverse complement strand
TGTTTTGTAAGCTTGTTGTACATTTATAGGCATCTCTTTCTTTAGCATAGAGAAATTTTCTTCTATGATTTTGTTGATGTTTTTCTGAGCCTTTGATCTGAGAATCTTCTCCTTCTCTTCCTATTGTTCTTAGTTTTGGACTTTTCATAGTATTCCAAATTTCCCGGATGTTTTGGCTCATGAACAATTCAGATTTTTGCATTTTTGAATGACATATCAATTTCTTCTATGGTATTTTCTACACCTGAGATTCTCTCTTCCATCTCTTGTATTCTGTTGGTGATGCTTCTATCTGTAGTTCCTGTTCTCTTTCCTAGGTTTTCCATCTCCAGGATTGCCTCAGTTTGTGTTTTCTTTATTGCTTCTATTTCTGTTTTCAGTTCTTGGGCAGTTTTATTCATATCCTTCACCTGTTTATTATATTTTTCTTTATTTCTTCATTTTTATTAATTTCCTCATTAAAAGCCTCTACCTAGTTGAATGTATTTTCCTGCATTTCTTTAAGGGTTTTATTATTTTCCTTTAAAGGCCTCTGTAATCTTTCTATTTGGGACTAAGATCATTTTTTGTCATTATGTTTTATTAGGCTATCCAGGGCTTGCTGTAGCAGGATAGCTGGGCTCTGGTGGTGCCATATTGCCCTGGCTCTTATTGATTATATTCTTAAGGCTGGTTTTTTTTAAAGCATTTGATTTCCTAAGTGTTGGCTGGAAGATCCTGATGCCAGAAGGACTCCTCAGAAAGGCACAGGGAGCCTTGGGCCAGACAATGGAGGTCAGAGGACCAGACTTGACTGGTTATGCCTCAAGTGGACCCAACTGGCACAGTATTGATAGAGCAGTATTTCAAGCTGGTTGTTCTTGGAACCCCATAGTTATCCATATGTGTGGACTCCCGCCCCTCTGCTCAGATGCTTGGACACTGTTTCTGAAAGCGAAAGAATGCCTTGACAGGCCCGGGCTGAGGCCGCCCACCTGTGGTGCAAAACGCTGACTGCAACTCCTGAGATCAAAGGACTGGTACTCAGCTAATTTCTGCCTGCCTGCAATTTTATTTCCCTAAACTCATCAATCAATTCTCCTATCTTGATCTTGAGTTCCACTCCACCTGGGCAAAACTCTATTCAAGAACTCTCCCTAGTCTGGGAGGGCACTGATTTTATAGTATAAGCACGCTGCAGCTGCCTTCTCTTATGAAATGCAGCAAGTTTGCCTTTTGCGGAGGTTTGGGCCTCTTCTGCTACTGTACTGTAAGAATCAGATGAATTTTGGTCTTCATCGCTTACCGTAGTTCTCGAATCAAAGAAAGTCTGACCCTGCTTGCTATCCGTAATGCAAGAATCAGAGGAGTCCTGACCCTCCTCGGCTGCTGTAGTGTAGGACTCAGTCTGTGAACCATAGCCTCTCATTTCCGCTCATTTTTCTCATTTTCCTTCAAAATGTCCATAACCATCCCCCAAAGGCATAGGGGAAATCCATCTACTTTATTATTTTCAAATTTCTTTCCTATCCTCTCCCAGGATTTTTTATCTATCCTGTTTAAACCCTCTATCCAAGAGCAGTAAGCCTCTATCAGGTCTACTAACTCTATTAATGCATGTCTTTTTACTCTTTTTTTTTTTTT
>NC_045030.1:72234716-72235620 GCF_008632895.1 Mastomys coucha | reverse complement strand
ATCGAATTTGCAATCCTCTACTATACACATGCTGCCAGAACAATCAGACCCCTCCATGTGCAGTCTTTTTACTCTTATCCCCTTTGCTCTGAGTAGCTTGTCCACATTCCGGGTGGCTTCCCTTGAGATATCTGCACCCATAATTTCACCATCGATAAATCCCTAGGTGGACCTGAGTACCGGGCAAGTACTTCCTCCTACCTAGAGTCCACATAGGTTTCTCACACTGAATCCTGACCAGCGCTAGCCTGATCCCTTACCGTGTGGAAATGACTATGTCCCATATCCTTTCTTATTTATACAGAGCTCTGTAACCCAACGGTGTGATCCCTCAGTTCGTTTCTCTCATGTCCAAGTCCCACGTCCGTGGCACCATATGTAGTATTCAGCCTTCGGATCCTACTACACAGTAGTGGACTGCCCTAGACTGGAGACGAACTGGACGTGTGAAAATAAGCAGGTAGGGAGCAAAGAGAGACTCATACCAAGAAGATGTATCAAGGTGTACTTTACTTAGGGTATAGTGTGTTTATGTAGCAGACAGCAAAAAGAAAAGCACAACATTCAAGCTTTTAACATAAACATGAGACTGGATGAAGGGATGCTGGCAGGAATTGCTTTGAGGTTCTTCCCCACTCTCTGTTCTATTAGTTTCAATGTATCTGCTTTGATGTGGAACTTTAAGTGTGAGTTCTGGCAGAAATTAGCTGAGAGTACCAGTCCTTTGATCTCAGGAGTTGCCTTCAGCATTTTGCACCACAGGTGGGCAGCCTCAGCCCCAGGCCTGTCAAGGCATTCTTTTGCTTTCAGAAACAGCTGACTGTGACCATAGGTGTGTGGGTTCATTTCTGGGTCTTCAATTTGGTTCCATTGATCTACTTGCCTGTCACTGTACCAATACCAT
>NC_045030.1:72228543-72233936 GCF_008632895.1 Mastomys coucha | reverse complement strand
TCCATTTAGTTTGATGTTGGCTACTGGTTTTCTGTATATTGCTTTTACTATGTTCAAATATGAGCCTCCCAGCTCGACATTTAAATTTATTAATAGGTAGGAAATCTAAAGGTTTTAAAGTAAAATACCTGTGGAAAATGCCTTTCAAGATTCAGAATGTCATTAATGTCATTCAGTGTCCAATAAACTTAATACTCACTAACAAAAGTCTTTTTCAATATCCTCAGCCTTGTTTTGTTATCATTGGTCTGTATCAAAGGCGCAGATGCTAGATCTGTGGTCAAGAGTCATTCCGTACAAGTTCTCATTTGACGGTCCTGTTGATCAAGCCCTATGCCAGGTTCCAGAGTGCTAGAACCAGAGCAGGTATGATGGAGAAGAACTAGTTCCAGTATAAATGATGGAGAAGAACTAGTTCCAGAATAAGTCTCAACCACAGCAAAGGCGGCCTTTTCTAGTCTGCTTTGTGCTTCTTTTATTTTATTTTAGATTTCTAAAATCATTTTATTTGTGTGAGTGTTTGCCTGCATGGATGTATTGCATATAGTATGTGCAGTGTCCAGAGAGGCCAGAAAAGGGCATGTGAGGCAACATGTCAGTGCTGGAAACTAAACCTATGAAACTAAACCTATGTCCTTTGTAAGACCAGTACATTCTTTACCTCTGAACCATCTCTCTAGCTCTGTTATCTTTCTTTGTGTTTGTATTCCAATCTCACCTAACATTCCAGCCTGTAGAGGACTGCACTAGTTTAAGATGTTGTAATGGTCTGAATGTTTCTGTATAAACATCATTATCACTTTAGGAAGGCTGTCCAATTGCCAGAGAGTCGTTTTAATGGGAATTGCCTCCTATTTTTAGAACTGATCACCTTGTACCCCATGTAAATTTTTCTTTGTGTTTCTCCTACATATTTGTTATGTGAGGTCTCTTGGGGGAATATTTTTTTAAGGGCAGCTATCATACTTGATTTGTCTCCAGAGCTCTGGGACCTAGCAAAGGGCTTGATTAAGTGGACAAGTATAGCCCTGGAGATTTTAAGAGGAAAACAAGACACATCACATGGTATATTGCCATGATTATGTCAGTAGTTTTTGTCAGTGCAATTTTCTTTTGCTAAGTGTAGTCTTAGACTCTAAAGTGTCCACTGCTAAATGTCACTTGAACCAGCAGGATTGACCTGCCAGAAAAAGACTAGTTGGTTTCCCTTATTTTCAGAGAACCCCCCTGGGGATTGCTGCTTGTTGGTGGACTTGGTAATTTCCTCAGGGGATCAATAGCTCATCACTTTGTTGTGTCCAGCAGTGTCAGGTCAGATACTTTAATACAGCTCCCAGCTTCCAACATTGTTATCACATCTGCGTTTTCAGGTCACTTATACACATATGCGCGCACGCACACACACACACACACACACACACACACACACACACACACACCTGTATCTAAATATTCTTATGTGTCTGATAATGCCTTAAAATTAAGGCATCCATGTCTTTTCAATATTATATTTCTTTTTATTCATTAATTAATACTGGATGATGATTTTAAAACTTTGAGGAACAGACAATATTTTAATAGCTATACATACAAAATATACATAAGATATTTTGATTTGATAGACATTGTTCCAGATATGTTTTTTCCTACCATCTCAACTTGGACATGCTGTGGCATGTTGAAAATTCTTTATTGCATGACTTTTTAAATTTCATAGCTGCATTAATATCTTTGTGCAGGACTGCATGAGACATAGTTCTTATAACTTGAACTGTAGAACAAAAGAACTAATTTTGTGTATGGGAGGATGTTTCATGGACATTTGGACCAACTGTGCTTCAGGAGAGCTATTTAATAAAAGGATTCCTGCAGACTACCTGGCTTCTTGTTAACTCCTTAGCTCCTTAATCTAACACGTTGTGCTTAGGCCTGACTTTTATTCCTTTCCAGGAGAGTATATTTATTTTCTCTTAGGAAACTCATTGTACAAATAATTTATTGGCCATGTAATATACTGTATGTCAGGGTCTATGCTAGGTTACAGGTTATGAACTCAGATTAATGAAATTAAGATATTTCTGGGTCGAGCAGTAATATCTTGTCAACATTGAGAAGTCTTCTCCCCATCCACTTGTCATATTCCCTACTCTGTAGGTTACTACTTTGTCATCATGTTATCCTCACATCATCCTCATTATAAGCTAAATTTCCTTTGTGTTCTCATGGCACCTTTTACAAGCATTGTTCTGCTGTCTGTATAAAACCACTTGACTTGTCTGTGTTGTCTTTAATAAATGGCGTTCTTGGATAAATTATCTCTGTCTTGCTAATAACTATGTCCTTGGTATTCTGCATATATGTTTTTATAGGATGGTTTCTTGTATCTGAGATGATTTTACCCAAAATGTAACAGCAAGAGTCACAGATACAAGTGTAAATATGGATGTACAGATGACATTTATGTCTCATAAAACATCAGTATTGTATACATTATAAAAAATATATGTGACATTTATCCTATTATTATCTAACATCTATCAATCATCTACATGTAATTGGCTTCTGTAAGTATCAAAGTTAGCTTAAGATCTCAAAATGTTGTCATCCATCAATCCACTCTTCTATCCACCCTCTTATCTACAAGAAATTCTATCCATTCATATACCTACAACAAATAAGTATCAGGATTAGCTAAATTTGTCCAACATCTGTAGACCAGAGTCTAGAAGAGAACAGAAAACAGTCTAGAGCTTCAGACACTGAAACTCATATCCACTGGCAACTTTATGAGGAAAGTAGTCAACAGCATATGAAACTCTGTGGTATGAGCTATTTGAGGTTTCTCCTTAAGGGAAATCCCAGAATTCATTAAGGGCTCATTTCACTAGGTAATTCTTCCATCAAGTGTAATCTCTCCTGGATTAATTTAAATAACTGATTAGGGAATTTATTCACACCTGAAAAATTCCATTCACCATGCCACCTAGATTAGTGTTTGGTTGAGTAAATGGGTACTGCAGGAGCACCTTAAAAGTCTACTGCATCAAAAAGCTTTCTGGTGCTCAATAAGTGATGGTTGGGGGAAAGCTCAGTAATTGCTGCAATGAGTATGAATATTTCTGCATTGAGTCAGATCAATGAAACAGAAAAATCATGGAGTCACAGAAGTGAGAAGAAAACCATATTATATAGAGTTATTTTTTATAAACTCCTCTTATCCCCAACTCTGCAATGAGAACTGACACAAGGCCAAATAGCCAAATTCTTAATATAATCCCTCCAGCTTCCAGGGTCAAATCCCATTTCATCAGCTGATTCATTGGAGGACATCTGCCACATTTGAGTAAGACCTTAGGGCATCTCAAGTATGCCCATATTTGTGTACCTCTGCCACTCAGTCTCTGCCTACTGAATGCCTTCTCTGGCACATATGCTCCCTTTTGACCTATAAAGCTTTTTGTGGGAATTATCTTGACCTCAGCTATCTAAGACTACTGCTCCCAAGGGAGCTTAGACCAGAGCACTGGGTCTCTATCTAGATAAGCCTTCATGCATGCTTTATCTCTTGTTTATTTGTGTATTCATCTTTTTATCTACATTGGACAGTGAATTCTGGGAAAGTGGACACAGTGTCCTTTGCTTCTTCATGTCCTCCTCTGAGAGCCTGCATAGAGCAGCTGCTTGTCAAATCCAAGAAGCCTTGAATTAAAACAAAGACTTTAAAGTAAGCCACCTTCATTCCTTAAGCTGCTTTTTTCTGTATCACATGTTCAAATGAAAGACAATTTGTCTTCTAATTAGCTTTTAATGAATTGCACTTGACCTTTGAGCTCTATTTCCAGCCTTGAGAGCACACAGTAAATGTGTAAATTCCAAGGCTTGATTTAATAATAAAAATCACTTGCGTTTGTCTAAAATTTTGCAGCCTTCAAATTACCTTGCTTTGTTTTCCTTATTAAGATTGTTGGGTAGACAGAGACAAGGAAACATAATCAGGCAAGTCAAAGGTCCAGCACTGAGATTATTCAGATCATAGGAGGCAAACCAGAGAATACAGAGGGGGTGTCAGGATCCTGAAATCCAACTTACTTTCCTAAAAGAGAACATGATAACAGGCAAAATGAAATATTAATCATTAAGAGTAATGAAAACTTTAGTTTGGAAACTTTGTATGGAATGAAAGCGAATCCCTTATCCTGTACTTTCCATTTGCTGTAAGTGAAGTCTCTTTGGGACATTTCTCAGTGCTCACTGGGACCTTGGAAGACATTTCCCAATATTTTTCAAAACCAATTTGTGTGTTTTTTGACAGTCATGGCTCTAATTTGCCTGTGGCAACTTCCCTCTCAGTTCTTGGCTCCTGCCATAAATTATTTGACATGTTTTCTTACAAAATGGCAAGGCTGGGATACAGGGAAAGTAACTAGTGAGAGAAAAACAATGGCTGTTTATCAAACCATTAATAGTACGCCATTGGCTCATGCACCTATTTGATGATTTATTTTTGTAACAACTTTGGAATTTATTGCTAGGTATCTGCAACTCTACACTGGTATTTAGGGGTAAATAAAGATGAACATACCATCATTATATTGATTTTGGAGATATCATAGATATCTGCAGTATGTCATGAAGGATGGGTCCTATGCACCTTGTGAGTTCTTACAGCTAATGGTCACATGAAACTGGCAGAACTATACCTTTTAGGTTCATTGTGTAGTCAAGGATATGAGGTATAAGGTGTTGCATATCATGTTCAATGTGACACAGTGTACATGGTACATAGAGCTTCTATGACCTATTTTTATAGCTCATTTCTTACTTTGATCACAGCCTATGCCATGTCTGTTACAGAAGAGGATCTATGAGTGTTTATTGACGTATCCTCTATGCCGACTCCTGGCTTTATGCCTGGCAGGAGATTTATCTAAAAAATATTTGTTAATGGGAGAAACATCAATTTATCTAGAAAGAGAAAAGTTTGCTGGCAAGCCCTTTTGTAGACAATCTGCCAGGTAGAATTGGTGCAACTTTAAATGATTTTGGAAACATATATTTGCCATATAACCAGACTCTTGGCCCCAAAGCAGATCACATATCCACAGGGAGGATTGGAGAGCAATAAAAATCTGGCCTCTTAATTTGACTTCTGTTTCGCCTGGGCCTTGTGTTACACCATTCATTTAGTCATGTCAAGTTCTAAACCACAAGTATGGTATTGTTATGGTCATTTAAGACATTGAAGTCTACCTGCTATCTTGCTTGCATCCATTGTATTCTTGGCTGACATTCAGACAGTCAGGCCCAGCCATAAGTATTTTACTTCTACATCTTCTTCTTCTTCTTCTTCTTCTTCTTCTTCTTCTTCTTCTTCTTCTTCTTCTTCTTCTTCT
>NC_045030.1:72219160-72227610 GCF_008632895.1 Mastomys coucha | reverse complement strand
TTTTTGCCAGCAAGGGATATGGGGCAGATGGTATACTTCTATAGTGGTAGCAGTGGAGAGGTCACTGAAAGTCCTTTCGTCCAATAAATTCAAGCAAGTGTATTGTGAGTGTGTGCATGGCTTTGTGCATGTTTTGGGGTGTGGCTGGATGGAAAACCAGGAGTGAAGAGAAAGTTGCATGAGTAATTCATTCAGGGCTCGATGGCCAGAATTGTGGCATCCTGTGTGCTTTGGTACTTGGTAGCCCCTAAACAAAGATAAGGATGTGACCGACACAACTGAAGGTTTTAAATATGAGGGTTTTCTTTCATGGGAGTTGACTCAATGACCTGTATCAGTTAAAAAAAAATAAAAAAAAATAAAAAAAATAAAAAACAACCTTCTTCCCTTAGCAGAACTCTAAGTCTCGTACCAGGCAAAAATTTTCAAACACTGGTAGAATTCCAAAACAAATCTGAGCTGGCCCTATGAGGGCTTTCACCCAAGAGAAGGTCACCTTTGCAGATTTCTGTACAACAAGCTTTGATGAGTGGTGGAAAGCAAACAGAAAAGTAGGACAGAAAAATATTTGCATCTGCTACATTTGTCACACAAATCACAGACCTTCTCTGTCTAAAGAGATCAGAACCAGGCTTGCTGAATGACTCTCAGGGAGTGAATGGGATGATTTAAGCACATAGGCATCTGGTTTATTTTATGTTTGGTGTTCTTCTGAAGATTTGTAGTACTGGGAATGAAGAGTGCACAAAAACCCGTGGAAGGAAGAGAAAGCTTCAGGACCTCTAGGGAGCATGCGAAGGTGGCCATCAGATGCTATATAGTTTAAAGGAGCACACACCCTGGCAGCATGCCAGGCTCCATCTGGAATTGCTAGCACATAGAAATAGAGATAATGATGATATAGTGTTATGAGTGCCTACTGTACACTAGGTTCCATAGTGATCATTTTATATGTATAATTCTCATTAATTTACTCTGTGAACCTCTGCAGTAGTGTCAACAGATTCAACTTGTAGATAAGAAAGCCTAAGCTGAGAGCATTAAATTGTTTCTAAGGATACAAATATACATAATACGTGGAACCAGGGTTCAAAATCTTCAGTATGAAAGGAGTTGAATGAGTATGTATATTTTTTAACACCTCACTAGTATGACGTCCTTTACTATGTAGAGTTATGCAAATTTGAGACTTAGTTCTACAAAATAGAAGCTGTATGATGTTGGCAAGTGGTTTAGCCTCTCTGAGTCTCTAGTTGTTTTACTGACAAAATCTTTGCACTTTTTGTAGTCTTGCATTCATTCTATGAAAAAGTGAAAGAAAAAAATAAAAAGAAAGAAAAAGCAAAAGAACAATCTTTTGGGGTTGGTTAAGTGCTCTATGCATGACAAGTTAGGAGAGGTGGTTCCAGGCTCAGGACCTCATAAAATCATAGGAGGAGAGCTCAGGCAGTATTCCAGAAGCCTGTGTTCCTTCTATAGCAGGGATGGTGCATGTCAGAATCTGTGAGATGGCAGCAATAGCCCTTAGAGACCATATGCTCTCAGCCCTGATTGAAGAAGCAGTCAAGAGGACTCAGAGAAAGGGGAAGGACCTTGCTTAAGCTCACAGACAAGGAGATTATTAATTTACCTATCTCGAATACAAAGTATTTCATTTCAGTGTGGAATTGCATAGTTCTAGTCTCACTGAACTGCATGCATGCATAATAATCAGTTCATAAAATTATTACAATGTAAACTGAAAGATAAATGGTCATGGCATTTGTTAATACTGCAAACATCATTTGTTGGCAAACGATAAGCTTTGCTGTTGCCCTAATGTATGTATTAGCAGAACAATGCACCACAAAATGTCAACATCTGTCGACACAGTACAAACAATTATAAGTAACTTTCTTTTAATGTAAAAATTATACAATAACAAAAGGTATGGCTGTGAATTAATATGATACAGGGCCTAGTTAATGTTTTCAGTGCCATAAATAATAATTTTACACAGAAAGCTAGCAAAAGTTCCTTTAAGCTCTGCTTTGTTAAAAATGACTCTCTGACACCAAATACAAGAGAAAGTCGGGGAATTGAGATGGTTATTAAATCTGACCTTGATCAGATTTTTATTATGTCAGAAAAAAAATGGTTCTTAAGAGAGAGTTGTCGTGGGATTAGAGTCCATCTACAGTGAGATGTTTCCATGGCAACAAATCAAACACCATTTCCTCTGACTCCAGTCTCCTGCTTCAGAAGTATGAACTTAGCATTGAATAATTAGAATGAGACACAGTAATGTTGTGTAAAGACAGAGAAAAAGACAAAAAGAAAAGAAACAGAAGAATCAATCTGGAGGCAGTGAATTATTTTTAAATGGCAATTAACCCCATCAATGTGACTGTCTGCAATTCAGGCTGGCCATGACAGGTCCCATGTAGGTATTTGGTTTTACAAATTGAAATCACAATGTTTTGTTATACACTACCTTAGTAAAAATCTGAAGCTGAACCATAATCCTACCTGAATTAATGAAGACTGCAATTATGGATAAGGCCATAATAGAAATTCATAGCTGTGTTGCAGTGGGTGGTAACATGTGATTCTGTACCTGAATTCTCCTCATGTTTGAGGGATCTAAAAACATACTTTATGCTGGTGCATGGTTAGTGTTCCACAACCAATGAGCTATCTAAATTCATAGGCTCCAATGTCACACTCCTAAAATCTTGGTTGAAAGCTAAACTGGTGCATACAAAGCCACTTAGAACTTAGGGAGCTTTGCTTGGCTTACCATACTGTCATCTAATTGCTTTAAGAGTATATTGTTCTTCCTTAGGAAATGTCAGGAAATGTATCTGAGGCGCTCATCTGGCGAGGGGCATCTGATGTTCTCTGCTGGGTTGTGTTTTTCTCCAGATGTTTCCCATTTCTTTCAGAAATGTTTCCTACCCACAGGGTGAGATGAAAATCCAAGATCTGCATTTGTGCCAGGAGAACATGTTGTCTTTTCTGTGTCACCCAAGTCATAATGAGTGTACTCATCAACAAAGCAAATGTGTCTCATGAAGTCTGTTTCTATAAAAGTTCTTGGGGCTCTGGATGTTCCCCAAACACTGATTCACTTCTGAAATTCTTTTATCCCATTTGGGTCTTACCCAATTCACTGTCAGAGGGCCATCTACTGAAGCATCCCCTCCACTTTCCATAATAATGTTTAGCTGTATGAAAGTTGAAGAAATATTTTTGCTGATTTTTATACACATCACGAAAAGACTGTGTAATTAGGCATTTGGGAAAGAAGAACACCTAACTCTGAGAGCAATAGTAAAATGCCTTGCTTGTGGCCTATCCTGAAAGGCTGAACTGGACTTGTCTTAAAGTAATTTGTCTGTTCTTTGCTTGTATTTATTTCAAGGATTTCTTTGGCCCTAGCTCTTTGTGCAAACAAGATACAAATCTGTGCTGTTATTATAATTGAAAGAGCCCTGAAAACTTAAAAATAAGAAGCAAGGGAATATCCACAAAGCTTATTTTTCCTGCATTTCTTCATTCATTACATATATACAGTATAGTCACACCTATAAAGTATCCTGAGGTGTTAATCTACACAGGAATGCAAATTATAGAGTTAGCAGAGCATGTTGATCTCCCATCTGAAGGCTAAAGAATGGTTAAAGAGACTCATTCTCAAAAATGAATATTTCCACCCATCATGGTTAATTGGATAGAAGTGTTGGAGTGGCTTATTAGTGGAACTAAGTAAGAGATAATGTATGAGAAATATTTAATGGTTTATATAATGATGAAATATAATGATGAGTTCATCATCATTCTTCATAATGTCCTTCATCTTCTACACATATGGAAAGAATGCAAGCCTAGAGATTCTTTTATATAAAACACACACACACACACACAGACATACACACACATCTACTATGGTTGACTGGTCATCATATAGTAGAAATTGAAGGGTTAAAACTTGCCCGTACTTCATCTGGGTTCAGTTATCCCATCTTTAAAATGGTGTTAATGTTGTCTTTCCATCAGGTTGTTGCCACGAACACAGAAGAGAAAATACAGTGTACCTAGTGTGGGACTTGCTGTAGAGCTCCATGCCTGTTAAGAAGCATACTGATACATTAGTTGCAAATTTTATTTTCTTTTTAGCCCATAAAATGAGGGTATACTTGAGAAATGTCAGTTGATAGATTTAGGTGGATTATTTAAATGTCAGCATAAAATGGGTAGCTTATAAAAATGCATTGTGTTAGTATGGCATTTAGAAAGAGAAGACAAACACTGATCCCATCTTCATTTTAAAATTTATCTCATTGCCTGTAATGTCTTACACACAGTTAGGTGCTTTTTAAAAAATGGAACAGCTACTCAGTTAGGCCTCTCACCTCTTACATTTGAACAGACTAATGACTTCTTTTATTCCAGGACAAGTTAAAAAGCTGTCTCTATGTTAATGGTGAAATAGTTACTTTTAGGACCATTCTAGTGCTTTTAATAATAGTCAACAGTTAGAAAGATGACAAATGAAAGTATCCCCAAATGAGTAGTATGTCCCAGTTCTTTCATAGGAAACATTTGCAAATGGCTAAAACTGACAAGCATCTTGGCACAGGGCCAGTTGGCTCTGAAGGATAGAGGATATGATTTTGGAGAACATATATCCTGGGATCATTAGCAGGAGCTAATATATGAATATTTCTCCTGAGTAACAAACAACTTCTGGAACTCTGCTGTACTGGAGCTTTTCCAAAATAAATCAACTAAGCTTGGACACTAGTCTCTAAAGCCTTCCCTCCTTTACCTTCTAAGAAATCAAATTTGGATGCCTTGTCATCTGTTAGTATTAATCAAGGGTGCAAGAATCAAACATGTCCTTCACTTTTGCCCTTGCCCACCACATCAGCAACAAATGCAAGAATGTGCCTGCATTACTACACATAGTAGGCTTTTATCTAATATCCATGTGTGTTTTCTGCCCTACCATGGAGCAAAAATGGCACTGAGATACTGGGAATTTGTTTCCCACAACAGGTTTTCAAGCAGTAGCAAATAATTATAGATGGGAAGATACATTTTTTACAGAGCTCGTCCTGGGTGTTCCTTCTTTGCAGCAAGGAGGACACTGTTGACAATGCTAAGAGACCATGTAGGCTAGGCAACTACTCTACCATCTTTGTAGCATGCTCAGCAGGCTGGCGTTCTGGAGGGAAGTTCAACAGAAGGAAGAACATTGAGGTTGAACATTCTAATGATCTGTAAGTTTCATAAGATACTGGGAACTGAACTTGAGGCTATTTCTAATTCACTGCATGCCCTGGGGTAGGTAATATCCTATTCTTTGGACAACTCATTTTAATATAGGGTCAATAAGACTTGCAATGATGTTTTAAAATTCAGTTACATTATTCTACTGAGAACCATAGTTTAGGAGCTGAGGGCCACAAGTTCTACTAATGTATCAGAAGGAAAATGACTGGTTTAGTGTTGGAAATGCAGCATTTTGGAAGAGGATTTGGCTGTATATTGATGGCCATGTATTTCTGCTTGCCTGTGAGTGCATGGGGATGGGGAGAAGAGGGCAGGAAGAGTTGCTTTTTCACCATGGCTACTGCAGTAACTCTAGTTACCCATGCTTTAGTATCAGGAATCATTTCATTTAACCTCTTTACTGATAACCCAAAGAGAGAGAGACAGAGAAATTGCTGAGGGTCATGCAGGAGGCATGACAAAGTGGCTTTACAGCTCATAAAATGCAGCCCACTGGTTAGCACAGCCACATGGGAGAACTGCAAAGTGGCATGACTAGAGGACCACATGTCCCGAGGACATCATGCTGTTATGGAGTTCTGCTCTGCTTGTTACCCTCACATCCCTGTTATTCTAAGAATTGCATGAAAGCTCTAAGTGGCTTCCAGCCCCTCACTAGGCAGTATCTCTGGTACTCACAATAGTGCTTGATCTCTTTCAGGCATTGCTACTGGAGCAGATTTATGATTCAGTCACCACACTTAGGAAAGAACTTGTCAGCAATGACTGTCACCCTTAGAAAGTATTTGGAAAAATAAAATTGTTAGTTAAGTTAGGTTGAGATGTTTTTACTACTGGCTCTGATGTAAAAAAGTCTTAGTGAATCTTCAGAAAGGCACACTCTTATTAGTTAAACTTGGGAGTTTTTATGGTCAGGGAACAAGAACAATAGTAGCCTTGGCTGACGTGACTCTTGTTGAAGTTGGAATGGTGATAGTTGATTTCTTATACCCATTTTTGCCCTCAGTTTCCTGATACGATTTAATAAGAATTGCTGATGAATACAAATACACTCCTAGTATTTAAAGTAGATATGGTAAGATTACTTTTAATGATAAATAAAATAATCCTTTCTTTGTGACCACAAATTGCTTCCTGCAAGTAATAGAAACTGACTGAGAAGACTAAGTTGCTTGCTCAGACTTTGTTAATCTATAACAAGTTGCTTAGTTATGAATATATGTGGGTTCTTGGGAATAATTTGTTTTCTTTACCCGTACTATGTAATGATATTTCTTGTAAAGGTATTGGGAAACATATTGCTTTTTCATAGTTATTCACAAGAAGAAAAATAGAATGCAATCACATTGTAATCTTATACTGCTTGAAAGATTTTACTGGGATATATAAGATATGTAAGGAAAAAATAAAGTTCTTAGAACTTTATTCCATTCATTAAATCTGTATGTATGTATATATGTAAATTTGTATATGTGCATATGTATATATACATATATATGTATGTGTGAAATGCTTGGGGCCTGCTTACTGGAGCTTTGTCCCATTCATTCTATGGGTGAATGTGTATATGCATGTCTATATGCATTTGTATGTATGAAATTATTAGAGTCTGCCTTTTGCTTCAATCACTCTGTGTATGTGTGTATTTAGGAATTTTCTCTCTTTCCTTTTCTTTCCATTCAACCCCTAAGAGTTAAAAGTGTTCAGAGTTTTTCTCTGGCCACAGGGAGTGCCAGCCCCAGTGAATCAAGCTTTGTCCCCTCAGAGAAAAGTCTGCTGAGTGACTCCTCTAATCCCTGGATGCCATAAGCAGTAGCCTCTGTTGGCTGCTCTCTGGACTGACCTGGTTAGACGCTTTTAGTGCTGACCAATGTTAGTTTTTCTCAACACTGATCCTACTCAGACTTCATACCTCTCTGCATGCCTCAGTTTACCCCCACCCCATCCCAGATGTCAAAGCAGGTCTTTGGTATCCCTGACATCTTTTGACAGTAAATCAAGAAGATGTAGGCAAGAGATAGTAAAGGAGGCAGAGATGTCTTCTTTATCTCCTAAGAAGGCACAGGAGCACTTCTGACTTTACTGTTTGTTGATGACCTATGGCTCCCAAATAAGGGAGTTTGCTGGATTTCTATCACATATTACCTGTGGATATGACCCTCAAGGAAATTGGACCCAAAATATTTTCTAGACATGGAGAAAAAAAATGGTGAATTCCTTAGGACTTTAAGAACTTTGAGCAAATCCTCCATGGAGTGCTAAGGGGATGGTTAAAAATATATCTGTCAACACCCTGAGTAACTGGGACCAGCAGGACCCAGGCATGCAGGAACTCTGCCACTCCAGTGGCACAGTCTCCTTTCTGTTTGTCTGGGGGGGGGGTGCTCTGAGCAGACCTTGGGCACAAATTCGGCAGCCAGTCCCATAGTGTCCAGAGGATGCTCCACTCCCAGGCACTCTAACACACCCAGGATTATAGGATCAGAGTAGAGGAGGACACAACATCTGTCCCCACATCAAGAGTAGTAGCTGGGACCAGCAGGATCCAGGCATGCAGGAACTCCACCAGTCCAGTGGCATGGGTTCCTTCCAGTGTCTGTCTAGGCTGGTGCCCTGAGCAGACCTTGGGCTCAAACTCTGCAGCAAGTCCCATAATACCCAGGGGAAGCTCTACTCTCAGGCACTCTAATGTGACCCTGAATCACAGGATCCCCAAATCACAGGATCACAGAGACAGCTTGACTTTGAGGAGTTGTGACTCAACCAGGATTACAGGAAGGACAGGCCCCAGTCAGATTTAGCCAGGGCAGGTAACACTAGAGATAACCAGATGGCAGAGGCAAACATAAGAAAATAAGCAACAGAAACCAAGGTTATTTGGCATCATGACAACCCAATTCTCCCACCATCGCAAGTCCTGGACACTCCATCACACCAGAAAAGCAAGATTCAGATCTAAAATCACTTCTCATGGTGATGATACAGGACTTTAAGAAAGACATAAGTAGTACCCTCAAAGAAATACAAGAAAACACAGGTAAACAGCTGGAAGCTCTTAAAGAGGAAACATAAAAATCCCTTAAAGAACTACAGGAAAACACAAATAGGTGAAGGAAATGAGCAAAGTCATCCAGAATCTAAAAATGGAAATAGAAACAATAAAGAAATCAGAA
>NC_045030.1:72214927-72218223 GCF_008632895.1 Mastomys coucha | reverse complement strand
AAAACAAGATATTCCATGACAAAACCAAATTTACACAATATCTTTCTACAAATCCAGCCCTACAAAGAATAATAGATGGACAACACCAATATAGGGAGCAAAACTACACCCTAAAAGAAGCAAGAAAATAATCTTTCAACAAATCCCCGCAAATATAATTCCACCTCTAACAACAAAAACAACAGGAAGTAACAATTACTTTTTCTTAATATCTCTTAATATGAAAATTTATACTAACAACATGTACTAATTGATTGAAATTCAAAAGTATGAGGAATTAGAAATTTGTTGGCAGTCATCCGGTGGTCTCTCTAACTTGGTAATTGGAGAAATAGGTCCAATATTGTACAATCCATATACACTTCCTGCTTGTTGGTACCTGATAGTGTCTTACTGTGTACCACATAATGGTCTTGAAATCATGCTTCTCCTATCTCAGCCTCTCTAATAGTAAGATTGTTTATTTGATGTTTTTTATACTATACTATGGTTTTCAGGACAGCTTACATACTTCAAAATTATTTATACAGCCAAAAGAAATGTAGACAGTTAACTTGGGACGTGCCTTTTAAGAGAACAACAAAGAGTGAGACTGAATGTTTTGCTTGACGTTTGTAACTATTGTATCAATTTTAAACAAGATGACTTTATAAGTTACTCTTTCTCTGAGATGAATACTTTTCAAAATTATCACAGCCAACAAGCCAGATTCTTACCCTCACCTAACGTCTGTGCCACTCTCCAAGCAGAACCATTGTTCACTGAAACAGTTGTTGAATGACTTCATGGATAGACTATCTTAATACACACACCATTTCTTTTTTTTTATTAGATGTTTTCTTTATTTACATGTCATATGATATCTCCTTTCCCAGTTTCTCCTCCAAAAAAAAAAAAGAATGGTTTTCACACACCATTTCTTAAATGAATGTACCCTTCATTCTCTGTGGGCTGAGAATGAAGACAATCACTCAAGTCAAATAGCTATGACCATAGCAGGAAGTCTGTATCCAAAAATCATGCCTATAATTCATCCCTTGGCACAGTAGAACTGTCAACTCTTAGCTTAGCTACAGTGGAGGTAAAATCCTTTGGTGATTACAATGAACTCCAATGTCTAAAAATTGTTCTTATTTTGGGCTTGTACCACAGTAAGAGCCAAGATTTCATGCTCTACTAAAAACAAAACAAACAAACAAAAAGATTTTATCTATATATGTTCATTTAAAAAATCTAGTAGTGATGTATTATTTTAAAATATGCAGTTAATATGTTTGGAGTTATTTAAAATTTATATTGAGAAAAACATGCATTTTCAGTATTGCTGTAGACAAGCATCTATGTAAGAGTGTTCAACTGGTTGTTGTTTTATATCAAACAACTTTTATACTATTTATTTTTATTGTCATATTATTTTATAAATCTTAAAGAATATGACAAGAAAATGAAAGGAATTACAGATATTGAAGTGGCGGTCTCTGGGAGGATTTGCAGTACAAAAGGGAAAGAAGAATGTGATGTAATTTTATTTACTTTAAATATGTTTTTTAAATGTTAACAAATTCAGATAAAATGAAATTATGTATCTTTTCTCATCATAATGCAATAAAACTTAAATCAATAAAAAAAGAAAATATACCTGCCTGCAAGTCTTATCTTTCATGCACCTGTACACCTCAGTAATGCTGTATTAAGTTCTGAAGGACAACTGTCTACACTTTGGAGTCAATCAGACACTTAATATGTTCATTTCTTTTTTCCTGAGGCCCTGCATTGGATAGACCCCTGAGAGTGGGTAGTATGCACAATTTATATGGCAAGATACAGAAGAGTTTGTAGACTCAACACTGACATACAATAGGTCTTAATCTGAGATGCCTATTTGCCAGTCACTTCAACTCCCCCTCTCTAATATACTACCCAAGACAAAACTACCTAATATCCCAAGTATTTAAGGTTTCTTCTGCACTGGGGAAGGTATATTCATATGGGGACACATGCTATGTTTCAGTCTTTAATACTTAACTACTACAAGTTATGATAGTATTTACCGGCCACTCTTGGCATTTTTGGTCTAGTTGCAAGCATCTTAATTAACTATGTGATTTTTGGTTGTTGATGTTTGCAGGCACCAGACAACATAGTCTCTCTTCTCCATGGCTTAGCCCTTCCAGTACAAGAGCCAGCAACAAAGATTAGTTCATCAAATAAAGTAGAAAAGAAGGTATATCTTTTTGTTTTAGGATAAAAAGTTCTATAGATACTATTAAATCCATCTGTTTCATAATTTCTGTTAGTCTCATCATGTCTTTGTTTAGTTTCTGTTTCCATGATCTGTCCATTGCAGAGAGTGAGGTGTTAAAAATCTCCCACTATTATTGTGTGCCATGCAATGTATTCTTTGAGCTTTAGTAAAGTTTCTTTTCTGAATGTAGATGCGTTGCGTTTGGAGCATAGAGGTTCAGAATTGAGAGTTCATCTTGGTAGATAATACCTTTGATGAGTATGAAGTGTCCCTCCTTGTCTTTTTTGATCGCTTTAGGGTGAAAGTCGATTTTATTCAATATTAGAATGGCTACTCCAGCTTTTTTCTTGGGACCATTTGCTTGGAAAATTGTTTTCCAGCCTTTTATTCTGAGGTAGTGACTGTCTTTGTCACTGAGGTGGATTTCTTGTATGCAACAAAATGTTGGGTCCTGTTTACATACCCAATGTCTTTTTATTGGGGAATTGAGTCCATTGATATTAATAGATATTGAGGAAAAGTAATTGTTTCTTCCTGTTTTTTTTTTTTTTTTTTTTTTTTTTTTTTTTTTTTTAGTTAGAATTGGAATTCTGTTCATGTGGCTATCTTCTTTTAGTTTTGTTGGAAAATTGCTTTCTTGCTTTTTCTAGGAAGTAGTTTCCCTCCTTGTGTTGGAGTTTTCCATTTATTACCCTTTGAAAGGCTGGATTTGTGGAAATATATTGTGTGAATTTGGTTTTGTCATGGAAAACTTTGGTTTCTCTATCTATGGTAATTGAGAGTTTTGCTGAGTATAATAGCCTGGGCTGGTATTTGTGTTCTCTTAGGGTTTGAATAACATTATCCTAGGATCTTCTGGCTTTCTTTCCTAGTCTCTGGGGAGAAGTCTGGTGTAATTCTAATAGGCCTGCCTTTTTATGTTACTTGACCATTCCCTCAATGTTTTTAATATTCTTTCTTTGTTTTGTGCATTTGGTGTTTTGTTTTTTTATGTGACGGGAGGATTTTTTTTTTTCTGGTTCAAACTATTTGGAGTTCTGTAGGCTTCTTG
>NC_045030.1:72206462-72214610 GCF_008632895.1 Mastomys coucha | reverse complement strand
TGTGTTTCCTCTTTAAGGGCTTGTACCTGTTTACCTGTGTTCTCCTGTATTTCTTTAAGAGAGTTATTAATGTCCTTCTTAAATTGCTCTATCACCATCATGACATATGATTTTAGATCACAATCTTGCGTTTTCAGTGTATTGAGGTATCCAGGGCTTGCTATGGTGAGACTACTGGGTTCCGATGAAGCCAACTAGCCTTGGTTTCTGTTGGTAAGATTCTTCCGTTTGCCTTTCACCATCTGTTAATCTCTGGTGTTAGATGTTCTTGCTGTCTCTGGCTGGAGCTTGTTTCTCCTGTAGGTCTGTAAGCCTGTGTCAGCACTCCTTAGAGATCATCTTTACACTGGTAAGACCAGTGCACAGAGGGCTGTGGATCATCCATCCTTCCTTGGTGCAGATAGAGTTAAAAATGACCCTGTCCCAGTTGCTCTGCTGTTTCTGGGGCTTGTGCCCCCTGGCTGGCTCCGCCTTAGAATGTCCCCAGAGAGAAAATGGCATTCTAGTCTGAGTCTAGCCATCAGAGCACTCTGTGTAGATCTGCTCTCCCCTGACAGGAAAGGTGCACAGAGGGCTGTGGAACAGGTGCACCTCCTAGCTGTAGATGGAGGTAGAAAGGACCCTATCCCAGCTGCTCTGCAGCTTCTGTGGCCTGTGCTTCCTGGCTGATCCCTCCTTAGAAAGTCACCAGAGAGAAAATGGTGATCTCATCTGAGTCCCAGGGTCAGAGTTCTCTGAAGAGTGTGATTTTAATATGTGAAACAGATTGTTAGACATAATTTCCTGGATTGTACTTTTGATTAAGTATACATATTGGTAAGAGAGTTGGAATTCTAAGATACCAGGGCACAATGTAAGAATCTTCATGACCGAATTTCTAATTGCTGTCATTGTAGATAAGCCTGCAACAAGATTGGAACACTTGAATGCTTTTATAGCCTCTACTGACTAGAGAAATCCCTTGCAGTTGCTTTGCATGACATCTACTAATAACAGGCACTTTCATTCACTCTTTCATTTATTGAACCAACCATTATGTACATGCTGAGCTATGAATGAGGACAGCTACTGTCATATGAAATCCTACTTTTTTTAAGCCTAGCTGTGAAATGGTACTGTTCCAGTTACTCCTAAATACAAAATTCTATACCTTAAATTGACCACTGAAGTGTTATTTATAGCAGTAGTTTGTAGACAGTACGTGAACATGACTGTTGAAACCAGTTAGGGACATTATTAGCATATTATATAGTAATTATAACAGTTGGCTGCGAAGATATGTACAAACATGGAAAATGCTTATGGTCAGTTTAATAATAGCTTGTATAAAGCAGAACTGTCTGGTTTACTGGTATACTCATTAAAAAAAAAAATGCACAACTTGGAAAAGAGCCTGAGCATAGATTCTTCCCGGTGGAAATGACTCAGTTTTAGGGTATGATTCTGAATATTCCCATCTATTTTCCCAATTCAATATGATGTTGCTTGATTGATTGTACCTATTCATTTAAAAGGAAACAAATCCCAGTATCTGCAGTCCACAGAATATAGTGCAGTTTTGGTGCTCTGCCAGCAGATGGAGATGCCCCACTTTCTGTTTTCTAGAAGGCAAGTTACAGAAGGAAAGCTTTGGGATCTGTAAGAAGGTCTTGCAGATTTTCTGCATTTTTATTCATATATCCAGCTATGATTTTTTACAGTACACAACAAACCCTGACAGTTATTTCTGATCAGGCTACATGGCTCCAAGGGAGCAGATCCACGTTTTATAGGGTCTGTATGGAGCTTCTTTGAAAAAAGCAGTTCAAAGTTACAAATACAAAATTAAATAATGATCTTTGAAAAGGATTTCTGTGAAGATAGCCCATTTATCCGAGTCTTCGTTACCTTCCCAATAATCGACCTGGGATCAATTGCTGGTTTTATACAGTCTGGCCTAACAATGATAGGCATTGCCATCGAAAGCTCTCTGTGGAATTGGGCATTTTCATTCCTATCAGGCATTGGTAAACAGTTGTCTTTCTTGATCTTTTCCATATAATGAGTAATGTCAGATACATACTTAGTGAATGTCAAATGAGAGGAAACAGACACGTAGTAGCAGCCAGGGTAGGACATGAACCTACCTTGCATAGAAGGGAAGTTTGATAATGATGCCTCTTTACCTGATTCTTCCTAGACCTCCTTCTGGCTATCCGGGTGGCAATGACCCCAAGCAATATTCTGTTATACTTTTAACATCAGAGATGCCTGATTCAATTAATCTCCAGCTCCCATGAGTTCTGCATTGTGGAGTCTTATTTATACAAAGGGTTGGACAGCTTAAAAACCACATAAAGCATGAAATATTTAGGAGGTGTTTTTCTTCAAACTAAGCTTAAATTGAAGTAGAAATAGAAATTGATACAGACAAATAGTCAGATTTTTTCAATTTTGTTAAATCTTCTCTCATATATTACTATGTCTAGACTGCAGTTTCTTTTCCCTCTACTCCTTCCAGCTCACTTTCGGTTCTTCCCCAGATCTTGAACTTGATATGACTTGTTTGTTTGAGAAACAGTCATATCTTTAATTCACATAAATTGTCCTGTTTCACTTCATTCCTATGTTATATACACAGGTGTATTCTAGTACCCCCTTAATGCTCATTAATTCTAAACCTTGGCTACTTTATTCTTATCTTTTTATCCATAGGACTAGTCTGCTCTCTTCCCACAGCCATGGCATCTCCATTTAATATTATGCCACTCATTTGTTCCATTCTGTGTTGGTCAGCCAACATTGATATTTTATGATTTTTGTAACTTATTTCTAGTGATAATCTATATTGAATAAATTCTTCGTTGTTCTGATTCCCTCTGTATTTAATCTAAGGCAGGCACACACACACATACAGAGCTAGAGAAGAGAGAGGGGGGAGGGTCTGACAGACACAGAGACACAGAGACCAAGTGACAGAGAGAGACAGAGAGACTGAGGCTATTAGAATATAAAATTAATTTTTACTCATGTAACTATCCAGATTAACCCCAGATGGGGAGAAAAATGTTTTCACAAGTCATTCAGAAGTCTATGCTAAACAATTTCTGGCTTTAACAAAAACATGTAAAAACACTTTGTGTTAACATGGCTATCTCTAACATGTCAAACAGAGGGAAGAAAGCAAACAGAATTCATGTTTGTGTTTTTAATGGACTAGGCATCAAACTGGCATACCTTGTGCTTGCTTTTTTTTTTCCACTTTGCAGTTGTAGGATGGCCTTGAATTCTTGATCCATTTTGCCTCTACTTCCAAGCGCTCGGGTTATAGGTATGTGCCCCTGCACCTATTTTACATTATAGGGCACAGAGATCAAACCTGGTGCCTTGTGCATGCCAGGCAATGATTCCACCAGGTGAGCAGCACCTCAAGCACTGCTTCTCTTCAGATTTTATCAGCTCAGTCTCACTTACATGGCTATGTAAAATCATAAGGGAGTGGCTGGGTAATGTTTTACTGGATATAAAATAAAAATAAATACGATAGTTAACATGTATTATATAGTCTGTCGAATCAAATACAGTACAACAGGCATTAGAGATTGATCAAAGTCTCATCAGATATTAATTTTTAATATCTTAGAGCAAGTTTATCTTTATTTCTTTTCATGAAACCAACTTTAAAAATGACAAAAACAACATTCTTATTTGCATTAAAATGAGGAGGTAAAGAATCATGAAACACATAGTTAATATTGGTGACATGTATGGTCAACAATGTAATGAAGGTATAGTGATTTTACTAGAGAATGAATATCTTTACAGATCTTGGATACAGCTAGTAGGACACAAGATTCTCTGAAATCAGCGATGTACTATAAGGGTGCTAAACATTTGTTGGAGATATAAGATCTGGGTGAATGAGTGGCTGTACAAATCTTCCCAAAATACTCCTGAATATAATAAATTGACAACTGGAATTGAGAAGATACAAGAGAATGCTCACAAATACTGTATCAATGTAAACTTGCAGCATGTGGGAGAAAAACTGTAGGTGTTAAGCAGCTCTGTAGCAGCCATTCTTCCTGAGCAAAAAGGAAAAGATAAAATTTTATTCTCTGTATCACACATAAAGCACATTCAGAAAACACATCTTGCTATCTTCTCCTGTAAAACTATGAATCTTAGAGGATTTTACTAAGAATCAAGGATTTTCTGCTATCCCATGTCATTACACTGGCCCCTCTTTTACAATATTCTGTTCAGATATCTGGACTAAAAGATTTTTTTCTCACTCAAGGATGACTACTTGTTACATCCCCTCTTCACTTCAGTCATCCATCAGACTCCTGACAGCCTGTTTGAGGGCTAACACCTGAGAGCTAAGACAGATGCTCTCTGTTGACTGTCTATGAAGAAGCCGCCTGACCACGCCCACCACCTGAATACCCATCGCCTGAGCACGCCCACTGCCTGAGTATGCCAGCCCACTGAAGATCTTCTGTACCTGGAGACTTTGGCACCTGAACTTTCCTTATAGTTAATCCAGAGACTTGTTTTCAGTTTCCCCTGTGATTATAAAAACCCTTGTTTGTTCTCAGTAAAGTGGAGCCTTGGTTGGGACGCAACTTGGCTTCGCGTTTTCTCTTGCATTTCAAACCCTCTCTTTCAGGTCCTTTATTCCCTCCTAACTGAGGAGAACCCCGTTCATGAAACTGTGGGCAGTTTCAACTACTAATGAAAGAAGGCTAGGATATCTATATAAAAACACAATGGAATAGTGACAAATAATAGTATACAAATGATAAAGCAAGCTTACATAATATTAATATTTTGATGTTAACATTGATACAAATTATGATCCAATATTGATTGAACAACTCAACAAAATTGCCTCTTTTGAATTATGAGCCTAATGAAGAAAATATCAATAAAAGATAAATATGAGTTCTCTGTTTTATATACAAAGTGGATAACAAGTTAAAATTATTACAGAGCTGGTCACTAAATTATAAATAACAGATTCTGACAAAGTACCATCCGATTTACTGAAGCAATGAAACAGAAATTTTAAAAATGATTAGAGAAAAATTATAAAAATCAAAGTAGAGATAATTTAAGCATATATGTATTTACTTTTAGAAAAAATTAGGTTACAAAATATTAGAGAATATGTTAAAAACAATGTTAAGGGAGAATTGAATATGAAATTTAAAGGGCATACTATAGCTTATGGAAATGAAGATTAGTAAGCATTTAATCATAATCTAGTACAGTTTCCTGAATTTTGTAGAAAGAAAGTAATTTGTAAGTACCAAGACAAAAATGACCAAACAACATAGAGATGTAAAATAAAACACAGGCTAGCTACAATGACATGATACAGTGTACAATTTGAATCAAATTTATCACTCAAATAATGGAGGAATATAAAAATACAAACTAATTTAGATGTAGACATTCATAACAGTAAAATATAATTAATTGTTTAGGATTTACCAACTTACCATGGTATATAATAACCTTAATGTTTAAATCTACTTAATTTATACCTAATTAATAAGGCAAACATTTCTAAGAACAAGAATAGATGATATAATTGGAAATTGAAACTTTTTTCCTTTTTATTGGATACTTTATTTGTTTACATTTTAAATGTTATCCCCTTTCCTGCTCTCCCCTCTGCAGTCCCCCCTTTCCCATCCCACCTTACTCTGCTTCTATGAGGATGCTCCCCGATCCACTCCTGCCTCACTGCCCTAGCATTCCTCTATACTGGGGCATCAAGCCTTCACAGGACCAAGGGCCTCCCTTCCCACTGATGCCAGATAAGGCCGTCCTCTGCTACATACGTAGCTGGAGCCATGGGTCCCTCCATGTGTACTCTTTGTTGGTGGTTTAATCCCTGGGAGCTGTGGGGTATCTGGTTGTTTGATATTGTTGTTCTTCCTATGGGGTTGCAAAACCCTTCAGTTTCTTCAGTCCTTCCCTTAACTCCTATATTGGGGTACCTCACCTCAGTCCAATGGTTGGCTGTCAACATCCATATCTGTATTGGTCAGGATCTGGCAGAGCCTCTCTGGAAACATCTATTTCAGGCTCCTGTCAGCAAGCACTTCTTGGCATCCACAATAGTGTTTGGGTTAGGTGTTTACATGTGGGATGGATTCCCCAGGTGGGGCAGTCTCTGGATGGCCTTTCCTTCAGTCTCTGCTCCACTTTTTGTCCCTGTATTTCCTTTAGGCAGGAGCAATTCTGGGTTAAAATTTTGGAGGTGGGTGGATGGCCCCTCCCCTCAAGCAGGTGGGGAGGCATGCCTAATCTCTGGATATAGTCTCTACAGGTTCTCCCTCTCCTTTGTGGGGTATTTTGGTTAAAGTCGTCTCCTTTGGGTCATGGGAGGCTCTTGATTTCCTGGCATCTGGAACTTTCTGATTGCTACCCAAGTTCCCCATTTCTATATACCTGTGTTCAATTTATTGACCCTCTGTACACCTCCTCCATCTCTTCCAATACATGAATCTGCCCCCTACCTCCCAACTCTCTTCCTCCCATGTTCCTCTTACCATCGACTTCCCTTGATTATTTTGTTCCCCCTTCCCAGTAGGACTGAATCATCCACCCTTTGGTCTTCCTTCCTCTTGAGCTTCATGTGTTTGGTGAGTTGTATCATGGATACTCCATGTTTTTTGCCTAATAACCACTTATCAGTAAATACATACCATGTGTGTTCTTTTGTGACTGAGTTGCCTCACTCAGGGTGATATTTTCTAGTTCCATTCATTTGCCTATGAATTTTGTGAAATCATTGTTTATAATAGCTGAGTAGTACTCCATTGTGTAGATGTACCATATTTTCTGTATCCATTCCTCTGTTTAAGGACATCTGGGTTCTTTCCAGCTTCTGGCTGTTATAAATATGGCTCTATGAACATAGTGGATCATTTGTCCTTATTACATGTTGGAACGTCTTCTGGGTATATGCCCAGAAGTGGTATAGCTGGGTCCTCTGGTAATACTATGTTCAATTTTCTGAGGAACTTCCATACTAATTTCCAGAGTGGTTTTACCAGCTTGCAATCCCACCAACAATGAAGGAGTGTTCCTCTTTCTCCACATCCTCTCCAGCATCTGCTGTCACCTGAGTTTTTGATCTTAGCCATTCTGACTGGTGTGAGGTAGAATCTCAGGGTTGTTTTGATTTGCATTTCCCTGGTGACTAAGGCTGTTGAATATTTTGTTAGGTGTTTCTTGGTCATTCAGGTTTCCTCAGTCAAGAATTCTCTGTTGAGTTCTGTCCCCTATCTTTTGATAGAATTATCCAGTCTGTTAGTTTGTCTTTTTATTGGGAGATTGAGTCCATTGAAGTTAAAAGATATTAAGGAATAGTGATTGTTGCTTCCTGTTATTTTTTGATGTTATTTATATATTTGTGAGGCTACCTTCTTTTGGGATTGTTGAAAGAAGATTACTTTCTTGCTTTTTCTAGGGTGTAGTTTCCCTCCTTGTGTTGGTGTTTTCCATCTATTATCCTTTGTAGGGCTGGATTTGTGTAAAAATGTTGTATAAATTTGTTTTTTCATAGAATATCTTGGTTTCTCCATCTATGGTAATTGAGAGTTTTGCTGGGTATAGTAGCTAGGGCTGGCTTTTTTGTTCTCTTCGGGTCTGTATGACATCTGCCCAGGATCTTCTAGGTTTTATAGTCTCTGGTGAGAAGTCTGGTGTAATTCTGATAGGCCTGCCCTTATATGTTACTTGACCTTTTTCCCTCACTGCTTTTAATTTTCTTTCTTTCTTTAGTTCATTTGGTGTTTTTATTATTATGTGACAGGAGGAATTTCTTTTCTGGTCCAGTCTATTTGGAGTTCTATAGGCTTCTTGTATGTTCCTTTAGGTAAGTGACGTTTTCTTCTATAGTTTTGTTGAAGATATTTACTGGCTCTTTATGTTGGGAGTCTTCACTCTCTTCTATACCTATTATCCTTAGGTTCTGTCTTCTCATTGTGTCCTGGATTTCCTGGATGTTTTGGGTTAGGAGCTTTTTGCACTTTGCATTTTCTTTCACTGCTGTGTCAATGTTTTCTATGGTGTCTTCTGACCCTGAGATTCTCTCTTCTATCTCTTGAATTCTGTTGGTGATGCTTGCATCTATGACTCCTGATCTCT
>NC_045030.1:72200618-72206173 GCF_008632895.1 Mastomys coucha | reverse complement strand
TAGTGGCTCTTCTGGTTGCCCATGTGTTGCCTTTATAGGTTTTCAGTCTACTAATCCAACTGGTGTGGAGATAACACTAATTCCTTAAGGAAGAAGCATTCTCTGTATCATGCAGATGATACAAAACAAATCTGGGTTCTTTTTTTTGTTTAACATCTGCTGCCATCCATATTTATTGAAAGCTTCTAAGTGGCCATCATTATGGTTATTGGGAAAACTATAGTGTAGTTTGAGCAGTATTCCTGTGCTCAAATAGTGTTATGGCCTCTTGTGCCCCCAGAAGCTTATTGTATTGATTGAACTATATTCAAATATAGCAATGCTATTTTCATAAAATACTGGACACATACAGCATATTTAGATAACAATAGCAAAAATATATTATGGACTTAATTCTATGCACAGTGATTTGTGCTTTACATACATCATTTCCTTGTTTCTTCACAAGAATACCATGAGCCTGATATTTTTCCTATTCTGCATATTAGGAAATGGTAATAAGAAGATGAATTATTTTAAAATCACATTATCACTAAGTAGAAGGGCTTGCTGTGGTGGGAGAACTGGGTTCTGATGATGCCAAGTAGCCTTGGTTTCTGTTGCTTATGTTCTTGCACTTCCCTCTTGCCATCTGGTTTTCTGTGGTTTTAGCTGATCTTGCTGTCTCTGACTGTGGCTTGTCCCTCCTGTAAGCCTGTGTGTCTACACTCCTGGGAGACTGGCTTTCTCGATGAGGAATTTGGGTATGAAGACTTGTGGCACAGGATCAGCTCCAGGTGCAGACTGAAACTGGAAGGATCCTATACCAGGCTGTTCTTTATTCCTGTGCCCTGATAGTTCTAGGCAGGTCCCTCTTGGGCCAGCAATTGGAGCAGAAGTGGTGTCTCACCTGTGCTCTCAGGTGTGTCAGCACTCCTGGGTGACAAGCTCTCTCTGGCAAGATTTGGTTATGGAGAGCTATGGCATGGGGTCAGCTCCAGGTGCAGATGGAATCTGGGAGCCTGGATTCTCTTTCAGACCAGGGTTCAATTCTCAGTACCTCCGTGAAACACTCTTGAAAGCAAAATTTAGTGTCACTCTTACTCTTTGGAGAAAACAGGGAGTACATTTCCTAGAATCATCAAGGAGTTTTGGTTCATTTGGTTCATTTAGTTAGGAAGTCTCATGAGACTGAGGATACAGAAAAGGGAGGGACCATTTGTGTATGGAAGAGTATAAGTAATCATGGGCAAATGAGAGCACTGCTATAGCATCATAGTGATGTTGTGGGAACCATCAAATTTTGTACTTAGGCTTGAGGATTCCATGTCTACATTTCAGAATCCATGCTGCTGGTTCCCTAACTTACTGCATCTATTTCTCTCAAACTCATTTACTATTTAAGCTCCAAGTTTCACTTTATAGAATGAATCTAGATTGATGAATGTAAAGGAAAATTAAATTCAACTTCTGACAATCAAAATTTAATCAAAGATTTCTAAACTGGAAAAGAGAAAGCCAACTTGTCAACACATGATGAAGATATCTATCTCTATCTCTATCTCTATCTCTATCTCTATCTCTATCTATCTATATATCTATCTGTCTATCTAGATATATCTTCATCATATCTTAGCAAGACAAAGATAACAAGGAATGATAAGAATTCAGAGAATTACCAGTATTGGTAGAAATCTACATTATCATCACTATTGTAACAAATAGTATTAAGGCTCTCAAAAATTGAAAATAGAACTGCCAATGTGATTCATCAATCTTACTAGATCCAAAGGACAATGCGCCAAAGAGTCTTTCATACTTTCATGTTTATTTTAAAACTTCTTTGTTTATTTTAAAACTATTCACTATAGCCAAGAAATGTTCATCAAATAATGAATGACTATAGAACCATGTGTGCACATGTACACACACACACACAAGAATTCTATTTGGCCATAAAACAATTTGAGTTCTGTCATTTGTGCTAAAGTGAACGAAACTGGACAACACTATGTAACATAATACAAACCAGGCATACAAAAAAATGTACTACATGATTACTTACACATATGGAATCTTAAAAAGTTGATCTCTTAAAGCATAAGAGTAGAAAAGTTGTTAGACCAGAGTAAGAAAGAAATAGAGATTGGGAAAAGTTGAGTAATAGGTACTAAATTCTATTAAGAAAGATAAATACTGTGTTACCTCACTCAGTATTATGACTAATGACTGTGTCTATTATATTTCAAAAAACAAGGAGATATTTTAAATGCTTTTATCATAAAGAAATAATAAATGTCAGAGGAAACAGTGTGCTCAATTTAATGTGAATATTTATATAATATATTATCCAATACCCACTTAATAATATTGTAGGGCATATTAGTGTGCTACTCTTTCTCAAATTATTTTTTTGAGTTTAGTTATGAAATAGTAAGATTCTATATGGCTTTTCATGGCTCCGTTTTGAGAACTTGCTCTCCCCCTTCCCCCTTGTCTTTTCCTGTAAATCCCATTCCTTCCTGCTTAAGCCTTTTTGTCTCTAGTGTTGCCTCCAGGACTGCAGCTCTCTATGTTTGTTTTACCTCTAGTCTCTCATGCCCCCTCCCTTAACACACCCTGAAGACCCCTTTCTACTTTCTTGGATTCCATTTGTTCTTCAGATTAAGTCCATATAGTAAAAGATTTGAGGTTATGATCACCTTGAGAAAGAACATACAGCCTTTGTCTCTCTGAGCCTAAGTTAAAGTATTTAGGAATACTTGAAATACTTACAAAAACAGTAAAAATCTATTAAATAAAAAAAAAACAGTCAAGAACTACTGTATAACCTTAACATACAAATATTAATAACTCTTTCAAAAGCAATTAGTTCAAAAGCATGAATCAGAAAATGGCACCTATATTTCTGTAAATACAGATAGTATAGATTTTGGCTTTATAGACCAAAATAGTCTGTTTTATGATTACTTAATTCTTCTATTATAACCCCAAGGTACCTAGAAATAATATATAGATGATGAGTATGGTTATTTAAAACATTTTAGAGAAAATGAAAACACCTAATGGCCTGGATGTATGCCTTGGACCATAGTTTAGTGATCCCCAATGAAGAACAGATTTAGAAAAGAAGGAGATTACAAAAACAAGAATGAATATAATGAGAACTATAAAATCTTCTTTGTGGGAAACTGTTGAAGGACATGAATGAAACTTGGAATATATGAAAAGACATTAGATAGGATGACTCAACATGAAAATGGCACAGCATCCTACATTAATATACAATTTCAAAGTGTAAAATAAATTTAAAGACTAACTATACCATTTATACACAAGCAAAAAATAATCTGTAAAACACATTTATCTACCTTCAAACTAACCAACCAGCCAACCAAACAACCAAAAACAAAAAGCAAGACCAAAAAAAAGACTTAAAGTACAAATCCAGTGAAAAATGGTAGACAAGTTGGCCAAACAGACCATCTGGCATCCACAAGATAAAACAGAAAGGCAACATCTATTTCCTTTTAAGACCATAGAAGCATTATCATCAAAAATAGACTCTTCAAGCATTGACAAAGTTGCCGAAGACACTCAAATATTCTTTAAATCAAAATGACATAGAGAAGAATTAGAAACATTTTCCTAATATGTGCTGGCAAGACCTAACCCTGTATGTCAAGCTCAAGCCCATGGGAGGTAATAATGCTAACAGCACAACAGTGCTTATGGAGCTTGATTGGTATTCCTTCAGTGGTTTGCAAATATTAACTTAACTTCTCATGGGAATTCTATGCCAAAGTTCTTATTATCCACTGGGTGAAAAAATGGTGAGAGTAAGAAAATTCACTAAAGGAAGAAAAGAATTGTGTACAAAATTCAGATTTAAAGATAGAGGTCTTCTTGAGTATTTTGAATTACTGTTTCTTCTTCACACCTCTTTGTATCCAACTGGGCTAGGGTGAACTGGGCAGCCTGCAATGGCACTAGATCATAGTAGCACATGGAACTAGAAGCAGAAATCTTAGTTTGGAGAGCAGCTGAGGTTTCTTACCTGCCCACAAACGAATCATGTACATGGCCAGGAATCAGAGGCTCTTGTCTCAGGACATTGCTGTCCCTCAGCCTGTAATGTTCTGCCAGATGTCTATACAACTCTTTCTATTACTTCCTTTATATCTACAGCAAACTGCCACCTTATCAGTAAAACCATCCATCTTCTCACCATTTTAAATAGGAGCGCTCTAGTTTGGCATGCCCTTCCTTTCTTGAAAAATTTATTCACAGGGCTTCCTTATGGGACAGGAATAATAAGTGACATGTAGTTGTATTACAACCTACCCACAGTAAAAAGAGCAAGTGAAAAATTCATCAGTAGATCCACATTCAACAAACCTGTCATGAAGAAAAAAATGACAAGTCAAACATTATAAGTCCTACTTTTCTCAGGTTATAATGAGGTTACACCAAAACACACAATAAAGCTGAAAATATAAGTAAGAGGCCAGTTCAAGATATAGCTCATGAACTCCCATGGTCTGCCATCAGGACACTGCAGCCTAGGAAAATTAGTGGTTAGTTTCAGTCAAAGCCTGGAGCTCAGAGAACCAGAGGAACAAAAGATTTAAGTTTTAGTATAATCTGAAGACCTGAAAACCAGTATTGGCAACATTTCATTGTAGGAATTAATTCTTTTGCATCTTTGTTTTTTCTCAATCTTTAACAGATTGATAATGTCCACTCACCTCAGGGGAGGAAAAATGTCATTTTTAAATAATTAATTTTATTCTTGTCTTATACACTAACTCTAGACCTCAGTTTCCCTTTCTTCCACTCATCCAGGTTCATACCCCCACCTCTGCTCTGACTGAGATCCACTCCTCCATTTCCCTTTTAAAAAAACGAGCAAGCCTCCCAGGGATATTAGCCAAACTCAGCATAACACGATGCAATAAGAGTAGGTGCAAACCCTTATCTCAAGGCTTCAAGAGGCAACCCAGTGCAAGGAAAGGGGTCCCAAAGCAGGCACAGGAGTCAGGGACAACCCCATCCCACTCTTGGAAGTCCCACAAAAAACCCAGGCTACACAACAATAACATATATGCAGAGGGCCTATCTCAGTCCCATGTAGGCTCTATGGTTGTCTGTTCAATCTTTGAGTTCCTATGAGCTCAGGTTAGTTGATTCTGTGCCTTGTGTCCTTGATACTTCTGGCTCCTACAATCCTTCCTCATCTTCTTCTGCAGAGGTAGAGCTCTTAATGTTTGGCTTTACGTTTTTGTGTATGCTCCTATCAGTTGCTGGATGAAGCTTCTCTCATGACGACTAGGATAAGCAGTTAACTTTGAGTAGAGCAGAATCTTATTTACCCAGTCTACTGGTTTAAATTTTTGAACTTTCTCAATAAGATCTTTATAAACACACACACAGAAATTACTTTTAACCAAGCACCTTAGCCTTTAACCCAGTCAAATTGAAGCTTAAAATTATTGTATGTTTCATTATACTAGACATCATAGTATCATTAATGCCTAAAAAAGTGCCTGACACACAAGAGGAACTCAGTAAAAAAA
>NC_045030.1:72174992-72195293 GCF_008632895.1 Mastomys coucha | reverse complement strand
GGAGGGGAAACTGGGAATGGAGAAATTTACATGTAAATAAAGAAAATATCTAAAAAAAATTAAAAAAAATGAAATTATCTGATTACTTAGTAGTATATAGAATACATTTAATATCTATGTGACACAGTTTTTATATTGTTTTTATTGGTGCCATGTATCTGCACTGGATAGTGGTACTGCAATTGATTTAATGGGTCTTCTATAATGAATATTTACATTGTTTCCCATAGTATGCTATTACAAATACTAATGTACCAGTGGAGAAATATTGATGATTTCAACAAATTAAGCTAGAAAAACTGAGTATTCCAATGTGGAAAAGATGAATAGTTCCTATTGCCTCACTGCAATAAGAAGTTAACTTAAAATAGATCATTGCCTTAGATGTAAAAGTATTTTATAAACTCTAAAATATCCAGAATAAAACTTAAAAGAAAAAAATTGACCTTGGGTTACTCAAATTTCTTAGGTGTGATCCTATAAGCACAAGCCAAAATAGAACAAAGAGAAACAAGACTTCATCAAAATTGAAAACTTATAGTTCATTCAAAGGCATTCTTTAAAGAATGAAAAGGCAGAGGGGTTATTTTTAAAACATATTCATAATAAATATCTCATAACTAGAAAATATAAAGAGCTTTCAAAGATGTGTAATAAAAACAATGAGTTGTCTCTAAACAGGCATGTTTCTTATTTTTAATGATGTATATATGTATGTGTGTCTGAGTGTGGGTTATGCACTTACAGACAGTACCTAGAGAGAATTCTTTGCATTGTATCCCATGGAGCTGGAGTTATAAGCAGTGTGAGGATCCTGATGGGTACTAGAATATAAACTTGGGTCCTCATGAATACCAGAGTACATTCTTAATCACTAAGCTGTCTTTCTGCCCCCTACCTTACTTTCTCAATGTGCTCCAAGCTTAGAGTTTCCAAGCTTAGAGAGCTGTTGCAAACACTTATCCATCTTTCAACATGTACATACTGAATATCCATCCTGGGTCAAAATGTATTAAAGTGAAGATGATGCAGCACTATATAAAAACAATCATAAACTATCTGTTTTTATTCAAAAATAGGCTTAAACAAGTACATAACTTGACATGTAATAGTTATAGCCATAGGCAAAGTCTTCCAGGGAATTATTTCTTTAACATTTTCTATAACCAATGAGAAGGTACAGGAACCTAGTAACATGAAATATCCATAGGAATATAAAGACAATGTGTCCCCTGTCTTGATTTATCAGAGGTGGTTTATGGTACTTATCCTTTGAGTGTAGTCCTCATAATCCCTGGCTGCCAAAGAAAGCATACTTTGAGAACAGTAAACTTAGGTCATGGTCTACTTCACTATGTTTAAAACTGTAAAATGATAAAGCATATCCATATTCTTCCATAAACAATAATCAAAGATCCATGAAGTAACACAGGATTTCAATCCTTGATTTGATACTTTTTAGTTTATCCTCACTGTTAGATATACCCTCAACATCAGGCAATCCTATCATCTAGACTACTCACGAAGTGCTGAAGATCCAAAGTAGAGGTGTTCTTTGGTGGTACAGTGATTGCCTAGCATATGTAGGTCCCTGGATTCTATTCCTCATACCCTATAAAATAGCAAGATCCATTTAATTCTACTCTCTTACATTCACTTTGAAACCAACCCTTGTCTCATTTATGGAAGTAGAAACATCATTTCTGCCATAGATCTTTCTTTGTAGTTTTAACAGAATACCCAAGAGCAGGCAATATACAAATAAATAATTTTATTCGAGAACCAGTATCTGCATGTTTTCTGGTGAGTGTCTTTTGTTGCTTCATAACATGTCAGAAAACAGAAAAGAGTAAATTGATATATGCAAACAGAGCACAAGGGACCACTTCTGTTTATAAGCCATTTTTACAGTAACTAACTCAGCCTGGTGAGAACTGTACTAATCTCTATTACAACCTTATTACTTCCTTAAAGTTACACCACCTCTCAACACTGTCATACTGGAGACCAAAGTTCACCATGGGTTTTAGAGAAGAGCAATTATATTCAAAGCAGAGACTTTCATTTGTGCATGTTTTTAATTTTTCCTTTTTCTTTATCACTTAGTAGCCAGGAAATATATTAAAGTTAATTAACATTCTCTTGGAATTTCAAGTAGATACTACCAAGGTAAAAGGGAAGGGGTAGTGAAGATGCCATGGGTCTTGGGTAGGCATTGCATATGGTAATTGACTAAGAAAGCATTGGTGTTAAAAATCTACCTGTTGGTTTTGACATTGATTAAAATATTCTAAATTCACATAGATGTGAGATTGCAGGATTCTGTGATTATATCAAACAGCAATGAATTAAGTGGAAAAATGCATGAACCATGTTATATAAATTTAATCTTTATTTAAAATTTTACTAGAAATTTATATTTCTCTTCTACTTAATCTTTAAGAGTATATCTAAGGTGTTGAATAAAACTTGCATTACTCATTAAAATAGATATGTGGTGTTGGTAACACTCAGGTAGCATTTTAAAAATATTAGAACTTATTCCCTTACACTGGAGCATCGAGCCTTCTCAGGACCAAGGGCCTCCTCTCCCACTGATGTCCCTCAAGGCCATTCTCTGCTACATATGCAGCTGGAGCCATGGGTCCCTCCATGTGTACTCTTTGGTTGGTGGTTTAGTCCCTGGGAGCTCTGGGGAGTCTGGTTGGTTGATATTATTTGTTCATCCTATGGGGTTGTAAACCCCTTCAGCTTCTTCAGTCCTTTCTCTAACTCCTCCATTGGGGCCCTGTGCTCAACCCAATGGTTGGCTGCCAACATCTGAATCTGTATTTGTCAGAATCTGGGGACCACCAACCAAAGAGTACACATGGAGGGACCCATGGCTCCAGCTGCATATGTAGCAGAGGATGGCCTTGTGGGACATCAGTGGGAGAGGAGGCCCTTGGTCCTGAGAAGGCTCGATGCTCCAATGTAGGGGAATGCCAGGACAGGGAAGCAGGAGTGGTTGGGTGGGTGGGGAAGGGAGGATAGGAGGGGGGTGGTTTGGAGGGGAAACCAGGAAAAGGGTTAACATTTGAAGTGTAAATAAAGAAAATATATAATAAAAAAAGAAAGAAAACACTGGGTGAATTGCTTCTGAGGCTGCTAGCCAAGAGCAGGAATATTCTGTTCTACTGACTTCTAGAGACTATCCAATCTAAAGAACACAGACCAATTATATGAGAAACCTCTTCACCTCAGTTAGAGCAAGGAGCCCACTCCAACTGATCCCTGAGATGGTAATTCCTTTCCATGTTGGGAATCATATCCAGAGCCTCATTACATACTAGGTACATGCCCACTAGCAAACCATATCCTCTTCATTGTTTGGAGGTGGGGTATATACAGGATATGTAGCCTAGCCTGGCCTTGAATTTATAATCCTCTGGCTCAAGCTTCCTGAGTCCTAAGATTATAAGGGTGAGCCATCTCATCTGATAGTTTGATTATACTAGGAAAGATTGATAATAAGCATAGGGGAAATTTTATGTGTCCATGGGTCTAGGATATTTGTCTGATAAATAGAATCTCTTCCTTGAACATCTTCTCATCACTTCTGGCCATTGTCCTTTATTTTCCCCACATATTTACCAAAATTTTTGGCACATAGTAAATGCTACATAAATATTCAAAGTAAATATGCTAAGGGAGGAAGGGAGTGGGTGCAATGATGGGGAGAAGGACGCAGAGGCAGGATAGAGGGGAGAGATGTTTAGAGAGAAGGAAGAAGGGAGATGGGAATCTTGTTAATGAACAGGGTCAGAATTTGGAACACAGAGTTGTCAGATTCCAACTGTAACCAAGTACTTTCCACTTGTCTTTCCCAAGGGGCACTTAAGACCACATTCTGTGAAGCTCCTCTTCCTTGATGTGAGACAGCTGAATAGTGTCACTGCTCCATTGTACAGGTGAGAAAACCAGATGCCATACCATAAAATAAGATTCCACTACTTGAGCTTTTTGTCAGTTGATGTCCATGTTGTGGTGATGGCAAGGATGCCTATATTTCTGAACATTCTGTTGTCCTTGTCTTATTCTCTTTTTCAGTATACTGAGTTGTGGATACCATCTCTGTGAGCTCTCAGAAGATGTTGACTGACTAGCTAAATTATGCTACTGATGTTGGCTTAATTAATACTAATGACTTATTATGAGAATTGCAGAAATATATTCATGTCTAGAAAGTGTCAGTGACAAGAGAATTAAGGTGTCAGTTCTCATAAAACATGAGCAAACATCTCCTCAGGGTAACTGGAGACAGTTGCCTCCTCACTCAGAAAATAAAATGTCCTTGAATAACATTGGTGCATACTAGTGAATTGTGAATCTCTAGTCTTCTTCAGTCTGCAATGAATCTGATGATAGTTAAATGCCACTTTCTACAGCAGCCATGTAGTTTTAAGTGAGAAGATAACAAGAAGGATGTAGATCCAGGTGGCAAGAATGCAGGGAGCAGTGCTATGGATGGTTGGTAGCATAACCAGGCATCCATAGGTAATATATATTGAGGTAGATGAATGTATACATTATCATCCTGGGGTTAATTTCACTCTGCAGATAAGTTACATGCCCTTTCCTTATTTGGGAAATAAATGCTTCAGCAATTAAAGTAAACATATTTAATTAGTAGAGACAGTCCTGAAGTGGGAAGTGAATATGCTAATGAAATAAATGGTTGCATAAACAGTTTATATTCCTAAAAGCTAAATACACTGCCTATGAGTTATTTGTAGGAAGTTAGATCTAAGGTTGTGAGAACTCATTGACAGGAGGTTGCACTGTCCAACATATGCCGTGTGGCAAGATACAGACCAGTATTACCCAATTTGTCTGATACTGTGTACTTTTGATCACTGAGAGTTCTGGCATGGCTCAAGAGTTGACATTGTCATATGATAAATGTCATATTGCTCTCACCATTACTGAGTTCTGTTCTCAACTGTCTACTAGGTATTTCCACTGTTCTGGCTACTGAAACCTCCAGCTTACCTCATCAAGTTAAAACTTTGATTTCCTGTTTTGCCAGTCTTCTGCAGCCATTTCTGCAGAACATTATTCTGTGGAACTTCTGTTCATTTTTCTGCACACCCTGAGTCACTTTTGAGTTTGGATTTCCTTCCATTTCTACCCATACTCTCTAGCTCTCCATCCTTTCCTTGACACCTTGATCTGCTCTCCATCCCCCAGTACTTTTCTACTTCAGCCAAGTCTATCCCTTGAATTTTTTTCTGAATTACCTACTTTCCAGCATGCCAATTGCCATATGCTCCAAATCTCTTCTTTGTTCCCTTGTCCTTGTTCTTTTGTCCATTTAGTCTATTACACACTGCTGCCAGAGTGACTGCAGATCCAGTGTTGATCTTATCACTCCTAGACTAGCAACTTTTATGAAGTAAAGATGTAGTTCAAATTGACATTAGGATTTAGCCCAAATATTTTAAAAAAAAATAATCTAAGTAATTCCACAATCTGGTCCCCATGTTCTTTCATTCATGTGTACCTGATTCCTGACTTCTATGTACCTTTGCATACACAGATGGGCTCTCCACTGTAGTCTGGGGACAATCCCCAAGCATTTCAGTGTCAAGGCCTTTGTTCAGGCTATTGTTTTGTTATGGGATTGTGGGTTCCATGTGTTTATAACCTCGCCTTACAGCTGAGGCTGTGGGAATTTATGGCCATGGATCCTGAGAAGGAATCACTATGACCTATCTACTTCTTGTCTAGTTCAGTCATCAGTAGATGAGGCTAGTAGTAGAGATAAGTGACTTGAGAGAAGAATACCTTTCCCAGTGAAGCCCTTCTAGGAGCTTATATTGAAGATTTAAATTTTCTTCCATTCTACATTTTCCCATATTTCAGTGTTCTTAAATGTACCTGAGGGGAATGAGTCTACCATTATTTCTACCTACTGAATTTAAGGTTTTTGCTCCATAACTCATACTTTATACTGGTACTTACAGAAAAGTGAGGTAGATCTGCCTGTCCACACGTTGCATAGGAATAGGAATTTTTTTCTCTTATTCCCAGGAACAACTCCTATGTTATGCCTTCTCTTTCTCAGTGATATCACTCTGAGTCTCCTGCTTTATATTAATCTGTGACATTTGCATATAAAACAGCTGTACATGTGGGTATTATTCCCCCTAGTCCCTCTTCCCCATTCAGTTGGTTCCTGCCAGCTGAGGTGTAGACTACAGAAAGATTCCAGGAGAGATTCTCTAACTCCTAGATTTCAGTGGTGCAGCTAAGCAAGCAAATGATACGAATTATTGAACACCATCATAGTCAGAGGCTTAGCCTGTGGAAGAGTCTGTTCAGAGACAAATTGAAGACAGAAATTAGGGTTCAGTGGAATCCATGTGTCATATAAATATTTATTAAGCAACAATTAGATACCAGTTAGTAAATATAAGATGGGATGAAACTGTGAATAAAACAAACATGACTTTTCATGGTACTTATGTCAAATTATCAAGTCCTCACAATTCCACTTCATGAATAACTGAAATCCATAACACTACTTATCCCCACTCATTCATTCATCATGTCAGCAAAGATTTATTGTGTACTTGCTTTTCTGGAACTGAGAATCTAATTAGGAAGACAGATGTCAACCTCATTTAATAAACATTTTAGACATACTCAAATAAAAGTCTGTTCAGAGTGTACCTTAAGGACTCAAAATGGAAAAATGTCAGAGTTGTATCTCCTTTCAGGATCAGTGCTAGCCACAATCAGCAGTCTTGACAGATGAGAAGGTACCTTTCAAGTGCTCAGGAGGCAGGAGAGGCAATGTGGTACTGGGGTAATTCAGAGAATAACCAGTCTTTCCAAATGACTGAAAGATAAAGCCTATGGTGGCTTTGACTTCTGTCATCTAAATAGACTGAACCACACTGCTACCATTTGAGCTGGATGAATTTCTGGAAGAGATAATTTAGCAATGAAAAGAAAGTGCACAAAATGTACACAGTATGAACTCAGTTTTGTAACATATTGATCAGCTACCTTAAAAGTGTGTGTTTTCAAGCAGTTGCATGCTTGTACCAATAAATAAAGCTAAATATGACTATCTGAGTATGTATAAAACCTTGGAGCAATACAATATGATTGCTGGTATGTTCTTTGATAGCTGAGGAGGCAGAAGGAGGAGGAACCATATTAACCAAGGGTTATGTCAGTTCTTTGGGGCTGAGAGAAAGGGGTTTGAGTTTGGTGCTACCCTCTGCTATACAATGTGCTTAAAACTGGCTTAGGCTGCAAAGAATGATCCTGTCTAAATGAAACCATGCAAAGCTTAACTAATTGAGGCAGAAAGATTGTAAGAGCCAGAGGGGATAGATGATATCATGAAAATAGTGTCTTCAAAATATAACAGGACTGACTCATGTATGAACTCATAGGGCCTGCATAGTTCCAAGAAAGATTGGGTCACATCGCAACCAATGAGATAGGTACTTAGACACATGCCCTCACCCTATCAAAGAAGTTATCTACCATTGACAACATCTTGCAAATGAAAAGTTAGTTTTCTCCAGGGAAGTTTCCCAGGGCATATAAACCACACTTAAGGGTAGGCCTCATGCCCAACAAGTAGAAGGCCAACACAAAACAAACTCAATGGTATATTTGTAGATATTCTGTCTAATATTATTTGGGCATTTTAAAAAAAACTTACTGGTATTTTGCTTTGTGTTTTTATGGTGTGTGTTTGTGTGTGTTTCTGTGCTTTTCTTTTAAAAAATATTTATATTTTCTAAAGAGAAATTAAGTTATAGACTTGGATGAATATGGATGTGGAGAGGATCTTGATGATGAGGGAGGGGGATTCATGATCAGAACATATTGTGTGAAAAGATTTATTTTCAAGAAAAAGAACAGAATAACAGTAGGAAGAATTCATTAAGGAGGAAATAAGTATCAGCTGGATGATACTAGGGATTGTGAATGAGTGAACGTGTGCAATAGAGTCTCTTGTAATGGATTGTAATGATGTAACAAAAGCCCCAGAAATTAAAATCCTTCCTGAAAATTCTGTTCTGAGAGTGAAGACAGGATTCCATGGGAGCCTTGAAGCTGGAACAAGGAAAATGTCTGTGTCCACATTGGCCAGCTGCCATTCCATCTCTGTGAGTTGTGACACCATTGTGAGCAATACAGAGATTGACTAAGCATCTCTGTCTTCCCAGGATGGTGTAAACTGCAATTCCAGATGTCTATTTCTGTATATAATATGTAATTTTACTTCAGTGTGGGTGAACATTTAGACCTAGAGTTTGGTTTTGTAAAGAGGGGCTCTAGTAACAGCAGTAGGGATTGTTATGAACCTGACTTTCTGTCCCTAAATGATATGGTTAAGATAAGCTATTGATAGCCTTGTGTTGGAAAGAGTTTACCATGAGTGTGGTGATGCTTGCCAGAGTTAAGTGTACCGGAGTTAGGGATATGCTTGGGCTCCTTCCTCTAAGAAGCTTACAGAAAACTTAGGCTTTTAAATACGTACTGCTAACCAACAGGGGCTTATGATTACTTGTATTAGGGCAATTTGAGTTCAGTGTTCTAGATTACTTAACCACTGATTAGCTGGGGCCTTCCAGTGCTTGCCTCTGTTTTGTCACATGAAAAAATGGAAATAGTTATAGACTCCTTTATGAGTCATTGTTTCATAATTCTGTGTTTTTGCCATTTCTGCTCCTTATTTCTATAAAATCACTCCTGTTATCACTGCAGTGAGCAGATGAATTAATACATGAGCATTGATTAGGACAGAGCTTCGTATAGATTAAGCACTCCATACATATTGGCTAAAAATAGAAATAATGAACAATTTAGAGTTGAGGATCTGCCACTGCTTTGTAATTAGACCTAGAAGAAAGAAAAAGAAAACAGCATTTACTCAGTTCCTGGCATGTGGTAGTTCATTGGAAGTACTGTTCCTCACAGCCTTTGATGACAGCTGTGTTGTGGCTATGTCTATTGTACAGGTATATTCAGCAAGGCTTAGCAGTGGGGTGGGATGGGGGAACTGAGTGATGTCAGATAGCTAGCAAGAGGCAGTGATAAGATGGAATTCTGGCTTCATGCTAAGGCTTCTTTTTATTGACTTAATTCACATACAAATGGTACCTCAAATTCCTTCCTTCCTTTCAGTCACGTTTCATATTCACAATGACAAAGAAATGAACACGGAATAAATGCTTAGTGGATGCTGAATGGAAACTCTTGAAGTGTTTACTCTCTTTTCTACCTTCTTTTGGGTCTTGGACCTGAAATGAAGCTATTGGCTTCCTTCCGCACAGAAAAATCTGCAGAGACCTGTATGTATAAAGTTTCGTGTAGTGTTTCTTGGCATCTGCTGATGTTTTGAAGCCTAATTTGGCACCCTGCCTTAGATAATGTTCCTAGATGGGGAAAGAAGAGTCTCTTGCCTTAAGAGGCTTGCAGCCCTCCCTTACTTTGTTCTTTTATTCACTTCTACCTTCTAGCAACTTGTATTTCAGAGACAGACAGTTTAAAGAGCCAATATACTCAGGATGCCCTTCTTTGTATGTAGAAACTCAGGAATTGAGAAAGGCAATTATCTATCTTGGTGCCATGGGTGAACTGCCATGTAAGAAGAAGGTGATGACAGCTACTGCCTGTAAAGCTTTGTTCGGTGATCTGCTGTGTTACCTGCATGAGCTTTTTTTAGCTTTGCTTATAGTGTGGCTCTACTTATTTATGAGTCCTGTACACATATTAGAAAATATTCCAAAGCCTTCCTAAACTATCTGGAGAGTGAGTAACAAAGTCCTTGTCAGGATTTCTGTTTCACACATGTCCCTGTGATGTGTGGCTGGCCTTCAGAAGTGATTTCTTGCTCCTCTTTCCCCACCATTTCTCCATTAGAAAATAGTGACTGGTCACCAACAGAGGGAACAAACAAACCTTAGTTTACAATGGAGGGGACTTTGAAATATATATCTCTTTAGATTTGACTGGCAAGAAATATAAATAGATTTCTGAACACTCATAATTTGTGAGTTGTTGGACAAAGTATACAGAGGACTCAAGACTCTCCTTTTCAGGGCCAGATTACAACTGCGCAAGCACCCAGAAAGACTGGTTAGAATAGAATTACAAAGAGAAGAAACTTCTTGAAATCAGGAGCTAGTTAATCCCACATGAAAAAAAAATTAAGTAGTTGGAAAATGTCAGGCCCAATCAGCAGCTCTGTAAGGCTGAAGGTCAGCTCTTGGATGGCCCTGAAAATGCTGATTCAACGATTATTGAGTTAATGGGAGAATTTAAGGTGTTCGAATTATATGACATAGGTTGCACAATGATGATGTCTGCAGTTCCTTTTCACTCTGGATCTCTATGATCTCATTTGGTATTTGTCTCTGAGCCTATCTGCTTAAATTACCTGAAAACAGAAGCATGCAGATTCCTGGACCTCTCCACACTTATGAGTTAGTTCTGTATCTGCATTCTACTAATCTGGGATAAAATATTAGGGATAAGTTTGTATCAATATTGGACATGTACAGACCTTTTCGTTATCATTATTACCTAAATAATATAGCATAACAACTATATGCATAACTGCTTATATTGCATGAGATATGATAGATACCTGAGAAATAACTTGAAATATAATATAAGAAAGAAATATAGAGAATATTTCCAAATATTACACTATTTAAGTTAAAGGACAAAAGGTTATCTGTCCAAAGCCTCTTCAGTGGTTATGAAAGCAAGCCTTCGTGTATATGAAGGATGAAGGATGGCAATACTTTCTACTTAGTTCATGATTGCCTATTTGTCTCAGGGGGTATCCTTTGGGAAATATTTTTCAGGAATGGGTACTGCCATTCTCAGCTCCTGTGTGTCTGTATACCATGATGAGAGAAGTGTTGGGGATAAGGGCAAAGTTGGATCATCCTTGCCCAGGCTAGCCTATATAGACATGCAGCCACTGGGACTTTTCTCATTCATGATAAAGCTGTGGACCACCCACACAGTTCTCTGTGAGAAGCTAACTGTGTCCCCTTAGTGGGGCTGCTGGAGCAGCCTTCCTCGCCCTCCCCTTTCAGCTAACACTAATGAAAGCTCTCTGGGAAACGAAGCTCAAGGCTGGAGGAGGTCATTCTAAAATAACCTAAGGATGTTCTTTGAAGATATCATTGCCATGACAGATAAAGGAAACCTGGGGGCTATAGTATGCTTAGATTTTAAAAAGCATAGACAGTGTTCAGCATCAGAGATGAATGAAGGAGGTAGAGGGTAATATGAGAGGCTGTCAGAGGGTGTGAAAGTTGAATTAAAAATAGCATTTGGCTGGCCCTTTCTTAAGTATCTTTGAAAGCTCTTTCTCATGAAATGGCTCATGCCACACCCAGTTTCTCTTGAGCCATGATCCCCCATGAATCTCCTCATTGAGACTGCTCCCTGGGTATGATATTTCATTGTTGATCTTTACAGTTGTTATTAAGTACAATAGCCCTAGTAGGGATGTTACATGATATCAAGCTCTGGTGTCCAATAAATGTTTTCTTCCCCCAGTGCCTTCCAAGCATGTAATTGGCATAACCCAACAGATGCTCATTGATGCACGACTTCCTAAAAGCCATAGCAGAATAGGCTGTTGTACAGAAAAGATGCCTCATGTGACTTTATTCTCCTAGTTACTGAGAAATGGTTCTTTACCTGGATGAATGCAGAAGAGTGGGGCTGGAGTTGCGCCATTATCAGTTGCTAGCTGTGTGTCCTGCAACAAATTTGTCCCCTAGCTGATCTTCCTCATCTGCTGATTGATGGTATCTGCAGCTCTTATTTACTCTGGATATACATGCTCCCATTCTTGAGTTTCTCTCTGAGCCTATCTGCTTAAATCACCTGAAGGTAAAAGCATGCAGATTCCTGGACCCCTCCCTAGAAGGTGTAGCCAGGATCTCAGTGGGTAGAGATTAGAAATCTGTTTGTCTAACAAGACAATGCACAGGTGATTCTTATTGTTCTCACCTGTGTTCATCATATGGAGGTTTCTGGCCTTGTGAACAATGAAATTCAGTCATCAGAAGCAGGTAGGCAGACCTTTCAACTGAACCACACAGGCAGGAGAAACATAAAGGTCTAAGGACTATTCAGATTCATTTCTTTGTTCTTCTTTGAACAGTGTCTAGCTTTGAGCAGGTACACAAAACCATCCTACAGATCGGTTGCAATAAACCTTAGTCTAAAATAGTGTTAAACACCAGTTTCCAATGGTACAGGGTGACAGCTTCCACACGCCTTCACCCAATGGCAATGAGGCAATGTTTCTTTACTCTGAGAGTTTCTCCTCAGTGGTAGATTGGATAAGCTGGTATTATCCAGAGACAATTTTAATTATTAAACTGGTAAGGAATATGTTGTTTAAGAATCCATCTGAGTGTGAAAAAAATGCTCTTAATATCTCTCAGGCTTCTGGCTGCTATATAATAGCATTCTCAGAAGCAGAAACAACCAGGCAACACGTTTCACAGTTTCCTCTCTAGCAGTCCCATTTTGCCTAGAAGGGGTTCATAAATACAACTGCCATTAGCTCAATGGGCTCTTTTGAGAATGTGCTGATGATAATCATTATCAAGACAATATATGTATGAAAACTGACATTTATTGGACAGGTTTATTAGGTACAAAGCTCTGTTCTGGGCACGTTCACAAACAGAATGTGAAATATGCTCTCTAAAAGTCTTATATCACACCACTATGGCATAAGTACAGTTGTTCATAGATATTCATTGGGGATTGTTTCCAAACACTTCTCAGGTATTAATATCTGCATATGCCCAAATCTCTTACATAAAATGGCACAATATTTGTGAAAAACCTATGCAGATACCACCTTCTCTATGTTTTAAATCTTCTCCATATCACTTATTATACTTAATACATGTCGGCCGCCTTTCCAACCAGCAGAAATAAGGAGACAACACCGAGCTCTTCCCCATACAGTTTAATCAGGAACCTTGTAATCTTGCTTCTTACATCTTACTTATTTCTATCTTACTACTTACATCTTTACATCTTACTACTACTTACATCTTACTACTTCTATCTTACTACTTACATCTTCTTACTTACTCCTATTTCCCACTTACTCCTATTCTTACATACATCTTACTTCTATCCTTACATCTTACTTCTATCCTTACATCTTACTTCTATCCTTACATCTTACTTCTATCCTCACATCTTACTTCTATCCTTACATCTTACTTCTATTCTTACATCTTACTTCTATCCTTACATCTTACTTCTATTCCCTACATACTTACTCCTAATTATTTCTCTCCAGCCCCCAGCCCTTGTGGGTTAAATACTTTCCCTGGTCCCAATCAGCATCAGCTACATGGCAAAGCACAATAGGCTGAGGGAAATCATGCCAGCTTGCATCACAAACTAGAGGCACTCAGCTCTTCCAGCTAAGGGCTTGTGTATCAATGCTCTCTGCTCTGGCTAGAGACCAGGTGTTCAATATATATATAGGGTGGCAGCTGCGGCTCCCCACAAATACAATATATGTGCTTAGTTAATAGTGAGTGTAGTACATTGTTTAGGAAATTCAGAAACATATGCACATGTTCCATTAAATGGAATTTTTTCTAATAAAAAAAATCTCTGATTAGTTGAGTCCAGGGATCAAATTTCATTCATTATTATATATGAGCTCATACAGTAACATATATATGATCACTATATATGCAGCAAATATACATATATACATATACAAAAATTTATGTACTTGTGGAAATGTAAAATCTCTTCCTTTATGCCATGCTCATGTATATCAGCTCACTCAAAAACTTATAAGAAAGCATATATATATAAATTATATATACATATTTCTTTCTGCCATAATGGCATGCATGAATACATGTATAATATCATCATTCTATGCACTCAATTGTATACAGTTTCCACAAAGAAACATATCTCATTAATATGCTGACTTACACATATCTGTATATTTATAATCATTTACCCATATACATACAAGCATACACCATACATGGATTGACTACCATTCATACATTCTCAAACATATATTTACTACCCCAGTCATATATCATATGTATATAACTCATATACTGTATTCAACACACACACAAACATATATGTAGCTCTTTACAGCAACTCTTAAACATATATATGTATATTTATTTTTTATCATAGCCTTACTTTCTGACAGCATACACACAGGTTTAGACTATTTTAGCCATATATTCACACAATTAAGTTGAACATTCTACAATATTCATCACAGAAACTTATTTCCATTAATTAGTATTAACATAATGCACATAAATATTTCCCTCATCTACATACTCAAGTAATATACTTGCACAAACCCATTCCATTCTAGCACAAATACCTAAATAAATGTATGCGTGTACACTTCTCATTCATACATAAAAAGTATGACATGACCCATGCCCTTAAATACACATGCACATACAGATACACACACACATATACACACATATATATATCTTCATATATATACTTTTCCCATGCATTCTTTCTCACTCATATGCATACACTCACACATACATGAACAAGAAAGCCCAACATACATTCGCAGATCCTTTTTTTCTCACATGTATTAATACTTATACACAGCATCTCTTATACTCATACACAAATACACATATATTTTGTACATGTTTGTGACTTTTGTATGTGTAAGAAATTTCCCATACCTCTCAAAAGACACTCTTTTCCTTCTGAGTGTTTGTTGGCTCCAAGCTGGGGAGATGGTGAACTGGGAGTTCCCATCCCTCCTCTTTCCTCCTTAGCAAGCACAGGTGATAGTTTTTGCATGTATCCTGCTGGTGGAGACAGAGGCATATGGCACATCATTGACTATTCAGATTAGATCTTGAAGACTGGCCTTCTTACCCTTCCACTTCCATGTAGAGATTGCTTAAGGAAACAAGTTTCCCATTCCTTACTTCAGGATGCTAAAAGAGAGTGAGTAACTTGCCATTTTCTTACATTTCTATTTTTAATTACAACTAAGTAGGGACCAAAGTGAAACATTTTAGCAATTTAATCTTAGTGTAAAATGGTGTATTTTCAGTTCATTAACTAAAACAGAAATCAAGTGGCTTATCAAATGTTCAGTTTCACATTTGCATATGGCTCTGGGATTCATGAAGCAGGATTTTCACAAGCTGTAAAGCCCCACAACTGTCTCTGGGGATGACTGACTCTATCATTTTGACTGCAACATTAGAAAATGACATTTGGATATTAAGTATAATGAGTGTGCTTCCAGCCTTCATCTTTGACATAGACTAACTGAATCTGCAAAGCTAGCTGCATCATATGTCTCTTAAAAAGAAATAAGAGGAAGCTTTAGCTGTGAATTAGTTATCTACTACTGCGTAACAAATTCAACTCCAAATTTAGTAGCTTATCTTACACTTTGTATGGAGCAATATATAGATACAGACTATTTGGGGGCTTCTAGTTCAATGCTTTCAAAAAGTTGTAGTCATGACAGCCACTGGAGTTGCAGCCATCTCAAGGCCTTACTGACAAGGACCATGTCAAATGAGTATTAGAAAGCTGCCCATATCTATGAGGGTGGGACTTATAAAAGGGCATTCCTATTTAGAGATTGCATTGGGAGCCACCTTGGAGGCCAATTTGTATATTCTTTGCTATAAAGTGTGAGAAGGCCTGAGGAAAAAAGGACTTCTAGCTCCCTGTTCAGATTTTTCTTCCTTTTCTCTCTCCAGAACTTCTTTACATATTCCAAAAGGCCAATGATTTATTTATGAGAACACAACCTTAATTATTTTGGTTCTCCTTAGAAATATTCTGTAGTAAAGGGAGATTGTCTCAGTTACATTTCTATTGTTCTGAACAGACACTATGACAAAGGTAACTTACAGAAGAAAGAGTTTAATGAGGGAGGGGATTCACTTTCCGAGGCGAAAATCATGATGATTGCAGCAAGGTGCATAGCATCATGCGGGTAGGCAGGCAGACACAAGGTTGTAGTTGTAGCTGAGAGCCTCCATCTATTTCTGCAAGTAGGACACACACACACACACACAGAGAGAGAGAGAGAGAGAGAGAGAGAGAGAGACAGAGAGAGAGACAGAGAGACAGAGAGACAGAGAGACAGAGAGAGACAGAGACAGAGAGAGAGGGAGAGGGAGAGGGAGAGAGAGAGAGAGAGAAAGAGAGAGACAGAGACAGAGACAGAGAGACAGAGACAGAGAGACAGAGAGAGAGATGGGTAGGGCAGGGGTAGGGAGAGGGAAAGGGGAAGGGAAAGGGAGAGGGTAGGAGAGAAGAAGAAGGAGAGGGAGAGGAAGAGCAGAAGAGGGGAAGGGGGAGGTGAGAGGAGGAGGGAGAGGGGGTAGGGGGAACAGTACCTGGGAATGGTTTGAGAGTTTTGAAATCTCAAATGTCACTCCTTGTGATGTATCTCTTCCTCCAAGGTCACAGGAAATGGGCTTCAGGGTGATGTTACTTTTTTCTACTTTCAGAGTACTCTGTTTCACAGTTTGTTTGAGATTCAGAAGTTCAGTACTGGTCCATCGATTCTCATGGTTTGACCTAGTATGGTCATAGAACAGATATTTTTGAAGATGTTTCATGATTCACTTGTATCCAAACATTTCCATAGAATACCTCTCATGTGCCAGAAGTTGTGCTAAGCCATTTACAGAGGAAACAGAGGCATCTCTTCTTCCTAGGAATGTAAGACAATGGGCAAAGACTCTCAGATATGAGTCCAAATAGCAAGAATAGAAGAATACTGTGGCATGTACCAAAAAGGGTTAGATAAGGCAATAATAGATTTTGAGGCAAAGGCAAAATTATTACACAACTGTAAGCAGGGAGGGCACACATAATTTTCTGGGGGCAGTAGTAGTTGAACTTGAGCTAAGGGTAGTCAGTGAAGGAGCTTCCAGGACAATAGAGTGCTTTAAAGAAGTAAGAGTATACCCTGGGGACCTGGGATCCCTAGTATGGTTAAGGCCTCGAGTCCACACTCACCTGTCCATACTTCCCTGTGTTAATGCAATGGTTAATGGTTGGATAAGTAGGTAGCACTGCCATCCAAAAAACTTTGAAGAGAACAGTGACGATCTTAGAAGGCCTTTGAAAGTTTTTTGTTTGCTTGCTTCGTTTTGTTTGTTTGTTTGTTTTTTTAATAGAATCACCTGTGTTTTGGTGAGAAAATATGTTAACGGTCAACTGTGCCAGAGTTATAGTTATGATCTGAGTGAGAGATAATAGGTATGTGTATGGAAGTGGGGAGCAAGGACAAGATGGAGCAGCATAATCATACTCTGCTTCCTTAGGACTCAGAGGCAGATCAAACACACGTTAAGTCAAGAAGTAAAGGTTCTCTTTAAATATGGGTATTTGTAAGAAAGTAGTGATAGACAGATGAGCAGCAGGCTTGAGAAGAAGTAATCAGAGGGCCAGGAAGTTATCCAGCCTAATTAGGACAGTGCTGCATATAGCCTTGTCTGATTTAGTCAGTGAATAAATGGAATATCCACTTTAAATTCTGAGTAAATGTAAAATCAATTCTCTAAGAATTAGAAGCAGCATAATCGTGGGATATACTTACACTGATCTATTATTTGTCATTCATCTACAATTTAAATTTTCTTTAATATTTTTTTCTGAACCCTCCTGGACATGAAAGCAACCATATCTCTTTAGGAAGGGACAGTTTAAAATAGCACAGTTTAACTTTATGCGGCTTGCCTGGTGTTAGACTAGCTGAATTCAAATCCAGTTTCCACTGCCTATTGGTTGTATGACTTTGGTAAAGTACTTCAATGTCCCAGAAAACTCACCTAGAAATTGCGAAGATTGACTTGTTTTTTGACCACTTACCTGGGTGCAACAGCAGCATGCAGCAGTGCTTTGAAAACCACAGGGCATCGTGAGGCACTGTAATGATCCCTAAAGTAGATGAATAACGTTGGCCCCATTAAGAAGCCTGCAGGTTGATGTGGGATTTGGGGGCTCTAATTAATTCTAAATATCAAATAGTAAGCTGCAGCTTTTCTCTTTCTTTCTTTTGGAAGCTGGCAGGGGCGGGCAGACATTGTCCATGCACCCACCTCGGAGATTTCATCATGTCCTAAGGAGAAATATTCTCTAAACAGCTTGCACTTAATTTCCCTGTAGCTACCACGCTGCTGAAACCAGAGCCTCAGGTCCTCCTGGGTACCTGTGTAATTGTCACATTGGCATTCCCCAAATCCATTTCTGCTCAGCAGCTGCTGAGTGCTGGCTGGGGGAGGAGTGATGAGACTAAGGGGCAAGGCCCTCTATGCAGGCAGGGCTGTCATAGAACACAGGGACAAGACAGGCACCAGAATCGATCACAGACTGGCATTTGAATGGAATTTGAGGGAAAGGCCATATTTATCAGGAAACAAATAGAAGGGTGGCAGGTTCAGCACAAAAAGTGTATGTAATTGTGATTTCCCTCCAAAGCGTGGCAAGCAAGTCAAAGCAACCTGAGTGACAGCAAGAAACCAAATGATTACAATTCAAATCCCATTTATTGTTTGAGAAGTGTAGCAGCCAGTGGAAAACCAACTCCAAAACAATGCCACAAAACTCACAGTAACTAGGCAGATGCAAAATCCTTTAAATCAAAATTCTCTGGATTCATACCTGTCAAACTGTGTGTGTGCGTGTGTGCATTTGTGCACGTGCGTGCGTGTGTGCGTGTGCATATGTATGTGTGCGTGTGTGTGTGCGTGTGCATATGTATGTGTGCGTGTGTGTGTGTATCGAGGAAAGGGTCATTTGTTTCCTGTGGTACATTCACTGTGGAATTTTTCTTCTTTGCAGTACTGTGACTGTTCTCCTCTTTAGATTACCTTGGCGATCTGTTATGGGCTGAATCGTGGCCACTTCTCATTTCCCATGCTAAATTTTAGACTGTCTGTATTTCATATTGTTTCTATTTGGATATATAGTGCCTTTGCAAGGTAAAATGAAGTCCTAAGAGCAGGCTTTAATCCAATCTTACTGATGCCCTTCAAAGAAAAGCCTTGCCCAAAAAAAGTGCACACAAGAAAAAAATGTGTGGATGCAGGGAGAATAAGCCAAATCCATTTCAAGGAGAGAGATCTCAGAAAAACTCACTTTAAGATTTTTAGTTTTGAGAAGTGAGTGAGAGGAAAAATGAATATCTGTTGTCTGAACCACTCAGTCAGTGGCACTTTGATATGGCAGTCCAAGCCACTAAGCCATGGCTCTAGGTAATAAGGGCCATTTATGTTGTCCTCTTTCTAGTAAATTTCTTCATTTGTAATAAAATATTTATTATATGATTATTGGAGATATTTGTGTACCTTGTTAAGTGTATCTATTCTGTTTTCAGTATAATACACACATGTGCATACATAGTTACATATATAGTAACACCAAAGGCATATCTATTTTACAGTTATTTAAAAAGGAAATAGGGAATAAGGATAGGAGTCATCAAGGAGTAAAATCCATATGTGCATATTAATTGTTTAGAACTTCAATCTACACAAATATTAGAACACATTGTCTATATAATCATAAAGATAAGATTACTTTGTGTAACATGTATCACATTGTTAAAAACTATAGATTTGATTTTCTTGACCATCCATACATTGGGAATTCAGAGGGAAAAAGATCCATGAATATTTTATACTTACCAATGTTGTGTTTTCTGGTTTCTTATTATAAGACACCTATAAGTAGAAAATTGTGAACCATTTAAAGTAAGTAGAGTCCTTTTAAAACACTAATTCTTAGGGTGGCAGGCTTATGTAGCACTCATGTCAAGAAGCATCTAAAACTGTTGAATACAGATGGGCATGATCCTGGACTAATAACTGTATTTAGAACTTTCTGGGGAAGGAGTTTAAATTTAAAACATCTATAGATGTATTTTGAAACTCAATGTAGAATTTTTCAAAAACGTTAAGCCACCTTTCAGAGCAGATCAGTTGCTTGCTTTCAGAAGGTATTAAGAACTAAGTCATGATAAACTTTGAAATCTATGATAGGCAATGGCACTCTATCAAAGGGTTTATTATATAAGGGATCCTGACCTGAAGTATGTTCTTCATCTCTCTAGATATATATATACAAAAGAAAAAATCCAGTCAAGGCAAAATGGTTAAAAATCTCCACCTTCAATTGGAGTAAGAATGGGTGTTGGAAGGTAAGGAAATAGAGATGGAGAGTAAAGGG
>NC_045030.1:72166844-72174839 GCF_008632895.1 Mastomys coucha | reverse complement strand
AGCAAAATAAAACAAAAAGTCCTCAAAAATATCATTGATTTGGAGCAGGTCAGGAACGGGGGAAAGATCAAAATATATTGTATGAAAAAATCCTCAATAAAAATATAATCATATAATTTCTCTTCCTTTCCTCTCTTTGTCCCCTCTCATGTGTTACCCCTAAAATTCATGGCCTCTTCTCATTTGTTATTGTTTTACACACACACACACACACACACACACATAGACACACACTACAGAAATTTATAAATACAACTTGCTGAATCCTTGTAGTGTTGCTTGTAGTTATTGAATTTCAGAGCTGATCATTTGATATTGGATAACCAATTAAGAGGCTCAACCCTGGGGAGGAATAATTTTTCCAGCTCTCAGCATTCCTTAGTTGCTTCTTGGTCTATAGGTGAGACACCATGAGATTTCCCCTTCCACATTGGTATTCTCATTGCTCAGTTATTTTTTTAGGCAGTCATATTATTGAATTAAGGATGAGGTTTCTCTGTCATTTCTAGGAAATAAAATCTCACAGCAGTTTCTCTGTCCTCTAACTTACAGTCCTCAACCCCCTACCTCTTGTACAATGTTTCCTGAACCTTAGGTGTAGGACTTGTGTTGTAGATGTGTTCATGGGAGCTAGGCATCCTACAATCCATCGTTCATTGAATTTTGATAAATTCTAGTGTTCTGCAATTGTCTCTGTCTGTTGCAAAGAGAAGATTTTGGTGAGGAGTGAGAGCTACACTTATCTGTGGGCATAAGTGTAAGTTATTTGAAAGTAGTTATGAGTTATGCTTTAGTTTAGTAAAGTGGTGGCCGGGGGCTCTCTTCTAAGAGCCATGACCTCACCAGCCATAGGTAGCTGGGTAGGTTTCCTGTACCAGACATAATTTCCCTCTTCTTGGCCTTAAGTCCAATTAAGGAGCCATTGATTACAGCAAATGTGTGAGTGTCACTACGCTAGTCTTAAAGGATATCTTACCATGTTGGTCATTGAGATACATAGGAATCACAGATGGACAGACTGATTACTTCCCTCCTTTGACTTCTTATAAAGAACCTTCTAGTCCCCTGAAAGCTAATCCTCACAGGACTTACAGGTTGGATCCAGCTTGGAGCATCTTAGTCTCGCATCCAAAATGCATGGTGTCTTCAGCAATAGGCACCACTTTCCCTTTCTGGGGAACAGCCAAAGGCAACACCAATACCTGTTTTGTTTTGCAAATCTCTTGAACTCCTCTGATCAACAACTCAAAAGGTGGTTTCTCAAGTCTGGTACTAGGGTTTTGTTAGATAGCCTATGGCTTGTAGGGAAAGCATTGTTAGTCCAAGTGGAAAAACATTATTTAAACTGAATATGCATCTGTATAATTTTAGGTAAATAGAAAGTAATGTAATTTCCCTAAGTTTTTTTTAAAACATCCTTAGTATAGAATTTATATGTGAGCATTCTATTGTATTTTTATATATCTCTCTTCTCCAGCTCCTCCCATGATTTCCCCAATTTCCTCTCAAATCCAAGATCTCTTCTTTAATTATTATAGTTACATATATATTTAAATGCAGCCCACTGAGTCCATTAACTGTTGTTCTATGTGTTTAGGTCTGACCACTTGAAATTGGATAAGCTATCCAGGAGCTTCATCCCTAGAAAAGACCTATTGTCCCTCTCTCAGACACCATTAGTTCCCCACTCACATTGTCTTGTCAAATGTTGTTGTGATTGTGCAGGTTTTATTTAGGCAACCATATTTGTGAGATTTAATGAGCACCCTATCATCTAACTCATCCTAGTCTTATGGTTCTAACCATTTTTTCTTCTTCCACAAAGATCTCTGAGCTTTTAGGTATAGTTATTGTGTTATAGATGTATCAAACACAGCTGAATGCCCTGTGGTCAATTATTCTCTATATTTTGAATAGTTGTAGACTTTTGTGATAGTCTTTGTCTGCTGCAAAAAGAAGCTTCTGTGATGATGGATGAGAGCTATATTTATCTGTGATTATAAGGATAAATATTTATAATGCAGTTAGAATTATAGTTCTTTAGGAGAATGTCAGTTATAGGTTCTTCTCTAGGGTCCATGACTCACCAGCCAAGGGTATACTAGAATATAAATTCCCTTCTGTTGAATTGGCCTTAAGTCCAATTACTTAGTTGTTAGTTACCTGCAAGATAGAAGTGCTATGATTTCACCCTCAGGGATATCTTGCTATGGCGGTCATTATTGGGGCTCAGGTTCAATAGCTGGTTAGGACTATTGATTGTTTTTGTTTATTGACAGCTTGCATAGCACTTTCTAACACTAGGGAAGCTATTCATCAGAAAAAAATGCTTCTAGGTCAGGTCTCATTTGATTTCTTCAAGTCCTATGTCCAAAGTATATGGTATCTACAACAATAGGATCTTATCTTCAAGTTCTGGGAGGTAACTGTTTTGGGAGTTTGTTGAACTCTTCTGATCAACAACTTGAAGGAAGTTTTCTCATGCCTATTTTCCATGCTGGGCACTGAAGTTTTGAGATTTAATATACACATATGTATATTAAATGTATATATAAGTATATTAAATATATATTAATGAATATATATATATAATTTGTTTGGTATATACATATATATGTGTATATATATACATATATATACACATACATACACACATGTATATATATATAGTGTATGTGTATAATATTTTGAGCAAACATAGAATATGTTTTTCTGGCTTTTTCAAACACCCTTAGTCTTATCTATTTATCCTTCCTCCTTCTTCAGAGTTACCCTTCCTTTGTCTGATTTTCTTTTCCTGACACCTTTCTCCTGGTGTCCTGTAATGTGGAACCCTTTCTCTTCTCCTCCTCACCGTGTTTTTTATTTCCCTGGTTTCTGCAGTTACTTCAAGTTATATAATGACAGCTAAAACTTTAGTCCTAAGATCTACAAATAAGGGAGAACATGAAATAATTTGTCTTTCTGGGTCTGGGTTACCTTACTTGGTAAAAGATTTTGAGAGAACAAGTGACTCAATTGAAAATAGACCGAATCTGAACAGAGTTCTCAAAAGAAGAAAAAATGCTAAGAACTATCTTAAAACATTGTTCAACACCCTTAGAAATTAGGCAAATACAAATAAAAACTACTTTGAGATTTTCTTATACAAGTCATAATAGCTAATAATAGTAATAATAATAATAATAATAATAATAATAATAATTTGAAACTACAAACAACTGACAGTGGATGGTGGAAAGGATGGAGGGAAAAGGAAACCCTCATTCACTGTAGGATTGCAACCACTCTCAAAATCAATATGGAGAATTCTCAAAAAGCTTAAAGTGAATTTACAATATGACCCAGCGAGACCATTCCTTGGCATGTACATCCTACTTCACAAGTATATAATACTCAGCCATGTTCACTTCATAATAGCTAGGAACTGGAAATAGCCTAAAAATCCTTCAACTGCTGAGTGGGTAATGAAAATGGCATATAGACAAACACATACATTCGCATATTATTCCGATATAAAGAAAAATGAAATTATGAATGTTTCAAGTAAATGGAGCATTCACTTTTATACCATAATAGAAGAGCTAACTTGTTTTTGCCACATTATTCAATATACTGAAGATGGTAACCTGAAGAACAGAGTGTTGAGAAGGTAGACTAGCTATTCATTTATCCTGTTTCCTCTACCTATGCTCACAGTAAGACTACACTTCTGCCCCTCCCCCATTGTGGTCATATGGCTTATTTCCAGCTGGTTAAATGTGAGCAAAAGTGACATTGTGCCACTTGTAAGCCTGAATAGGAAGTCTTTTGAATTACTCTCCAAGCTGTTTAATCTTCTTTAGAGACCATGCAGGCTACGGAAGACTATACCATCTGGTAGTAATTGCTCAATGTTTACAGTATTCCAAGATTGTTGTTTAGTGCCAGAGATATGGCAATGAGTAAATCAGACATGGTTGCTTGCTCATGTATAAGAATGCTGGTATGGTGAGGGGATAAACAGTAAGTAAATGATTGTACAAATGGAAAGAAAATTTCAGCTCTGGCAATCACTAAAACAGAAAAACACATGATATGGAAAGGATGTTGTCTGATCTGAAGATGAAGTGATTTTATGGATGGTGCTATGGTTTGTGCCTCCCCAAAAGTGTGTGTGTTGGAGACTTGATGCCTAGGGTGATTGTGGAAAATAGTACAACCTTTACAAAGTATAAGTTAATGGGAGGTATGTATTGAGCTAACTTTTATAGGTACTTTTTGTTTGATTTGGGGCAACTCACTGAATAGTTTTTCAAATTCATTTTTGAGATTATAATGTCAACAGTTCTCTCTTCTCTCCTCCCTGCAGATTCCCCCATATGCCACTCTCCACTCTCCTTCTAATTCATTACTTCCTTTTCACTAATTGTTTTTGCATGCAACTATATTCCTAAGTATAACCTTCTCAGCCTGTATTTTTTAGAGAAGATTTCTATATAAAGGGCAAGCCTGGATTAATTTCTATGCTCCTTTTTATTATGCTACAACTCACTTGTTTGTACATATGCATGTGCTCACACCATACATATGTACTCAAGGCGATACAACCAAGGAGCAGCCTTCACTACAGAGCCTGTACAACACTATTTAAAGTGGAACCCCCCAAAGTATAAGCTAAACAAACTACTTTCTCTTTATAAAGAACTTGCTTCAGGTGCTTGACTAGAGTGATAAAATGCTTAAAAAGATGACAATGGCAATTGAGTTCATACATCGAGTATGTGTTGGTATTGGCAAATAAGTATGGAAGTATAGAGAAAAGAGTCTTTCAGAGAAGAATAAACAGCATGTATATCAAACTAAAAAGAGCTAGGGTAGGGGCTTCAGAGATGGCTCAGTGGTTAAGAACCCTGACTGCTCTTCCAGAGGTCCTGAGTTCAATTCCCAGTAACCAAATGGTGGCTCACAACAATCTGTAATGGATGTGTTCTGGTGTGTCTGAAGAGAGCAGCAGCGTACTTAATACATTAAGTAAGTAAGTAAGTAAATAAATAAATAAATAAATAGTAAAAGATCTATGGCAGATATGGAAACTTCTAAGCTGTAGTAAGTTCTTTATTAGTTGAAAACTCGCTATATGAACTAGGATCTCTTGTTCATCACTGTGAACAAGCTGCAGAAGGGTCTTTATCCACACTTTGTATTACTGAGATTCTAAGTCGGAGAGAAACACAAATGTCCAGAGACAAAACTTTCTGAAGTTATCCCTTGGCATTGTCAGGGCACCCTATTAATAATAAACAGAAACTTTATTTTGGAGCTCTTACAGTTTGTCATATCAGAGTTTGCCCAATGATTATTGATACTAAAAGCCTAAATGGTGTGCTATAGTCTGTTTTAATAACCCTAAATCCATGGAATATTGACAGCATTGACAATAATGATGTCTTCTGACGGGAAGTAAAATAACTGCAGTGCTGCTGCAACACAGTAAAAATGGAAGTTGTAAACTTGACAATGGGAATTAGTTCGTTTTCTCTTTTATACAACAGATGTTGTTTGACCTAGAAGAAGGAATAATATTATAGAATTGTTATCAGCCTGAAAGAAAAACTAAATATGTCTAAAAATAAAATACAAATAGCAGCTGCTCAAATTGTCTTCCCAATATATCAAAGTTGACAGTGTTTTCTTTTTCAGTTGAGTTAGGATTTTCAAGGAGGCCTTTGGAGAATAAGGTATTTTTCAGAGCGCATTCACCATTTGTTGAATTGACCCTTTGGCACCAGGTTTAACAGTCTCAATTTGTCTATAGGTATGGCATAATACTATGTAGATCATGGGCTCTAAGGAATCTGATTCAAAAGAACATAGCATTCATGACATGGCTTAATTTTGCTTCTCTTTTCCCTCATTGTGTAACAGTCTCTCAACTTATCCCTGCCAGGATTTTTGATTCACATATAATGATATAATTGTACTCCTGTTGTCCCCTGCAATGGAATCTACTGCTACCCATGAATTTCAGACTTGTGTCTGCTCCTATATTCCAAGATTATATTGACAGGACTAGATAACTAGACACCTCATGGCATTTCTAGGCTGGGTCCTATCCCTTAGCTTGCAGGAAGTAATTATTCTTTAAGTAGTTCTTGACCTCTTCAAGCTTTCTTCTAGTGAGATACTGAGCCTCAGTGGGTCTTCAGTCACAGCTTCCCTATCACCAAAGATGGCTTGTTCTTTCAGGTCCTGCTGCCAGGTTTTGCCTTCTTGGGACTCTTGTTAGCAGCAATTTCTTTACTCATATCTGAGATTACTTTCCCCTCAGGAAACATCTGGGTGAATGCAGATACAGAAGGCTATTGTTTTCTGGGATTTGCTGTGGCATATAGCTCTTAAAATACCTCTAGAATCTATCTACTTTCCACTATTCCTAAGTCCAGCGTAGCATCACATCTTGCCTGAACTATTTCTACCACTGTTGTATGTGTACCATCTCTGATTTCTAAATTCACCCTCTCAAAACAGTGAGAGGGTTGTTTCTAGAATAGAAATCTAGCCATTTAATATATTGACTGAATGAAACCTTTCAATAACTTTTCCTTGCTGAGATGATAACTCAAATGTGGATGGTTTTACTCTTAATTTGCTGCCTGTTTCTGTAGCCTCATTTCTTTCTTATTGACCATCCATTAGAATAATGTTGGTTTTCAGAGAGTAACAATTTACTGTTTTTACATACCTCCAAGAGCTTGACCCTGTGTTGTGCCTGTGTAAACTCTCCACCTCTCCTCTTTTGCATTTGTTGAGAAATAGTATATTGACTGTTTTGTACCAAATAATGGAGTACTCTGTGTTATTGCTTGAAGTCCTTACTGTAAGCTGAATCCATGACTTCAGTCCAGACTCAGATATATTTATTTAGGATTTGCTTAAAATACTTAAAGTTCAAATAGGCGTATGCAAACATAGAAATTAGCCTCAACTCTGAAATATATTTCTTAAACTGTAATATTAAACTACAAGGTCTAAACTAACTCTTATTGTGAATACACATTGGCAGAGCACCATTTTCCCCTCGTGTTTGCGAAGTTCATCTGTTGGGGCCACTGCCACATTCTAAAAGGTCATCTTCTTAATAATCCTTTGGATAAATTGCCAGGATATTTAGTGCTTTTATTTCTCTGGGCTTTAGCCCAGTTTGGGGAAGATATGTGGGAATTAACTGAGATAAGCTTTTGTCCCACTGTGTTTGATAGTTAATCCAGGCCTTAGTTAGACCCTACAAAACATCCTGAAACACCACTTCTCCTTCATCAGGATCAGAACTAGGCATTTCTTTGATTTCATTTTATAGTCCACTTAACCTAGAGAGCCTGGTACAATTCTTACATTTTCTCTTATTTTAGCACAGAACCCGTGCTTACCACTATCACTACACTGGTTATACAAAATTTTAAATAGGTGTGGCTGCCTGTGTCCCTGCTATCTTGAGATCACATTGAGGGACAGTACTAAATCCTGACTGCTTTATTGTAGTCCTGTGCATTAAATAATTAATTCATGGCATCTTCTCAGTGGGTTACAAGCTTCTCCACTACTGTAGGTACAGAAAATAGTTATTGCATCAGTGGAGAAAAAAAATAATGAGGGTACAACTTCAAGGTTTTTCAAGAAATGATCCACTCCCTATGTCTGACCCCTGGTACTTCTTTCTTCCTTATGAAAATAAGGAAACATTACAGAAATGAACTATGGTTGTCTATTTTAGTGAAAGGTAGAAGAACTGTTTAGGAAATGTGAGTTTTTAAGGCTTTTTTTCCCCCACCAAAATGTCTTCACAAGTAGCCTGGTCTCTGGGGATAATTGACATGGAACAAGATTGCTGTGACAATTTTACATTCTAGAGCAGGTGAAAAACAGGTACAATCTGCCATGGACTGGGGTTTCTTACGGGGTCCCTTGTTCTGTGGGACGATGGGTTCTGGCCAGGTGTGCACGGGATTCGGCTTT
>NC_045030.1:72147087-72166810 GCF_008632895.1 Mastomys coucha | reverse complement strand
TGGTGCAGCACCCCCAGGCTCAGAGTATGTTCAGGCTGCATGGTCCTGGCCAGAGTCCCGGGGGGCTGTGGATGTGGCAGCCAGGAGGGTATAGGCTTGAATCTCGAGTCCTCAATGCTGAATGCTCGAATCTTCAATGTTGAATGCTCGAATCTCGAATGCTCAATCTCTTGAATCTCGACTGGTGCTGCATCCCCCTATGGACTGCATGAATCTTAAGTCCTAGTCCACCAAAGTTGGTCCTAATCCGAGTGTGAGTGAGTCCAAATGCTGAATGCAGACTGCCTGCTGCTGAATGCTCTATGCTGAATGTCTTTCTGTAAACTTTAATGCCCTATCCACAATGCTGGAGGCAATTAGTTTGAATGGCTTAACATTCCAAGCCAGGGTTTGACTAGGATGTTGGAACATTGGTGAAGGTCAGAGAGCAATGTCCGAATTTTCTTTTTCTAGCTGTTAAGAAATGATATCTTGGTGGGCCCCTAGCACACAAGTATGAGGACATATCTGGGCTACCTCTGAGTTTGGGGTGCCAGGCAACAATGCGGAGGCAGGAGATCAACTTTCCTTGAAGTTTATGCCTCAAATACCGCTGTCACACAAAGTGTGTGTGGCAATTCCCTCTCTTTTATTATTTTTCAGACGGAGCTCCACAATGTCCCGCCTCATTGTGGCTAGGGATTTCAGAAGAACTCTAAAGGCAAATGGAAGCACAATAATCACTATTAAAACAATGTCAGTAATAACAGCAAGCAAGTTTATGTACTGAACCCAATCCAAAGGGTTTAATGCGCTTAAATTATTTTTTAATTCACTGGCCAACTCAATGTTCCAAGTATCCAAATGACTTTTGCTAATTTTTAAAATTTCTGCCTTTAATTGTCCCATATGAGAAATATCTGTATTCTTCCATACTCCCTGCAGATGAGACTTGGTTTACTGAAATGATGTATGACACTTAGTGGCTAACCTAACTTACAGACAACATAGCATATGGATAAGAGACACAAGAAAAATTCATATTAGCAGCAATAAGTCCAAACAAATTTGGCTGAATAGCAGCAGCGTTAGTATTTCTCGTTGTTGTAGTCTGTGGTGGATGTTTGCTTCTCTTGTTCTTCCTCCTCTTCTCAGCGAGTCCTTGTGAGCAGGAGATGCAGGGGTGCTTGGACCAGTCTTTCAGGGATCTAGATTGGGGATTCTGCATTCTGTGGAAAAAACATAATACACCCTCTTCTCGAGGTGATTAAAACATCTGGGCCTTTTTAGGCTCCAGTAAAAAAGATTCCATTTTACCTAGGCATAATTATGCCTGGTTGTAGGGTGCCATACTTGGCATCCAAATTTAAAATTTCTTTAAAAATAAAACACATGATTTAAATAATGTGCACAGGGATACAACTCTCCCTTATCTGCTTTTAAATAGTGTGCAATGTGCAGTTCAACAATTACTTGTCTGAGAACATTAGGAAATCTCAGTAATATGGGCAACATTAAATTGTTAACAAAACATCTCAAATGCCTGACTGTAATAGTCAGTTCCATAATCTGTTCCAATCTATTGAGGAACACCAAACATAGAACATTAATGTAGACAATGACTACATTTTTTGTTGCTTTCCTGTTAAGATATCAATAGTTAATCTTTAAAATAAAAAATATTCTTTAAATACCTATTATATACCTATTACTTTTCATATAATTTTTCATTAATATTACAATAGCTTTGCAATAGGATGTTAAAACTTTACTTAGAATATGAGAAAAGTTGAATTTATATTAATGCTCTTTTTGCCAAAGAATTGCTGAGGGCAAAAAACTAAACATTTGGTTGTAGTTGATCATGATCGACACGTGATAAAAGCTTCCTCTAGTTTTTGCAAAAAGCTGTTTGTCTCACCAGTTAATTTCTATCAAAGGATTAATTCTGGTGGCGAGCTTAAGATGAGCTAAAAGTAACTTGAAATACGCAACTCTTCTTTTTTGATACAACTTTTTTGATGTAGCTGAGGCTTTAATAGTTAACTTACACTGAGAAATTCAAAGTTTTAGCTTTTTGTACTGAGCAGAGACAAAGTCTTTAAAACCACAAGGATGTAGAGGGAAAAACCTCTTAAAACACAATAACTACTCCATGACCTTGACTCTCCATAAACCCCAAGTTTAAAATTTCTTTGAACCACACCTATAGAACTGTGACAACTCTGGTTTTGTCTTAAAAACTATTTCCCTGAGGTAAGGGAGGGGTGAGGCCAGGAAGACTTTTTTAGGCCTGGTTTGTAAAACAAAAGGAATGCCTCTCAGGCTTTACAGAAGCCTATCTGCACTTTATTTATTTATTTATTTATTTATTTATTTATTTATTTATTATATGTAAGTACACTGTAGCTGTCTTCAAACACCTCAGAAGAGGGCGTCAGATCTCATTACAGGTGGTTGTGAGCCACTATGTGGTTGCTGGGATTTGAACCGAGGGCACTCTTAACCACTGAGCCATCTCTCCAGCCCCTCTCTGCACTTTTGTATTAACTCAAATGTAAATATTTCACTGAGCATACCACCTGAGTTACACCCAAAAGATTCCAAGGGCAATTTTGTTGCTAGAAAGTAAAACCCAATTTTAAACAATCTACATTCTCTAAAATCAATATCAAAAACATCACATTCACTCCACAAAGCCCTTCAAGTGTCTCTCTCTGCCTCTGAACCACAGCTAGCAAGCCTGGGTCATTCTGAGACAAATTCTCAGAGCACGCCAGATCTCTGGAAAGTAAAATCATGGTGCCAACCGATAAGCCACATGGAACAGTGCCTTTACCGTTCTCTTCCTAAAGTACTAGGTGATAATATTTTTTGGTGGATTATTTAATAATCTATTAAATGATTTATCAGCTTGTCTCATTAGTCTTTTTGTCAGCCATTACTTCACCAGGCTTGGAGACCTCTATCTTCACCCTTGGCTCTTCGGTCTTGTTGGGTGTAAGTTTTGGCCTTTCTGGCTCTTTTATTGTACTCTGTCCATTCTCCTTCATTTGCAAATGGGTCAGAGTTGACTTCGAGGTGTCCCAAGGAAAACCAGTGCCTTTTGAGTAAGTTCAGGGCTTCCCCTCTCGGCCTTTCTCTGCGCTTCTACCCGTTCTTACTCGTTTCTTTTCGGATCAGAGGTGACTTTGAGGCGTCAATTCTGAGTTTAAGGCCAGAGGTTCTCAAAGCCCATAATTTAAAGTGTGGCTATTATGTGATATTAATCAACTAATAAACTAAATAGTTGTTCTGAATTCTACCACCTGGTGTATGGCCTGCAACTTAAGTCTCGGCCTTTAGACTGTGCTAAGTGGCTCTAAGACCCTAGCTGCAGTCGTCTGTTGAGATTTTAGCCATCTTGGCTGATTTATGCCACGTGTGTACCTTTAACACCACGTGTTTCCTGAGTTACCAGCTTTAAACTAGCTTTCAGTCACTGATGTTACAACGTTTCACCATACCCAATACAGAATATATTTATACCTTTAAGAGTAGTTAGAAACCAAATGAAACAGCTACATAAATCTTATAAATTTAGATCAATTAAAGATTTAGAACTTAAGCTTCTGACCCCTTTTACAAGTAGCTTTTCAGCAGGGCAACTTAAATCAGGCTTCACTTTGTCTTTTAGTTTCAATCTCTCTCTCTCTCATGCCTGTCTCTGCCTCCCAAGTGCTGGGATTAAAGGCATGCACCACCACCACCTGGCTAGGTTTTTTTTTATTTATTTTCACCTGCTTCTAGAATGAGCAGAGTTCCATCTTTATGGAACTTCCTTCCGAGGGATTTTTGCAATCTCCTCAGGTGTTCCAGCCCCTCCGCAACCGGAACATGTAATTATGCCTAAATTTCCATCTCTTCACTCCTACAGCATAGGCAATTCTCTGCTCCACTGCTGGTGAGGCGTCTAGGCATGAACCTGACTGCCCCATAATACTTAGATTACTCACCTATAACTGATCTACTTATCAGCGGGTCTGCAGCACCCTAGTGAGAGCCCATCCCGGCCTAATATTAATTGAAAGAAAAAAGAATAAGAGATAGCTTACCTGACTGAAGCCACACGTTGAGGCACCAACTGCCACAGACTGGGGTTTCTTACAGGGTCCCTTGTTCTATGGGAAGTTTATGCCTCAAATACCGCTGTCATGCAAAGTGTGCGTGGCAACAATCCATGCTTGTTTTATACAAATGTGCTGAACTTCACCTCTGCCTTTGGCCTACCCAATCACAAATGTGATTCACAGTGTTCATTTCTCATTCATTTGTCTCTACTCTTGGGATTTGCAGGAAGAGGCATGCACATTTGATTGCTAGCCCAATTGCTAAAAAGGCCCTGTTTTTAAGTGGTACTTGGAGGCCTATGTACTTGGTGGCTCATTTTAATCAGTGAGATGTAGCTTTGGGATAAGAGGGAGGGAAGCATTGATACATGTTAAGTCCATCCCAGGTAAACCTGCAGCGTGCTTCTAGGATACAGGGCTGGGAAGAAAATGGTCAGAACTGGAAGGTTATTTCTTTTGCTAGCTACATCGATCTTAATGCTACAAACATTAACCCCAGTATATATGATATATGTTCTGTGCCAGTATGGCCAGAGGTGCTATCTTTGTTTCACTCTCTATTCTCAGTGAATATTATTATCTCTACACCATGCTTTCAAATCTATAACCCTTTATTTTTCTAAAAGGAAGGTCCATTCTCCTGTTTCCTTGCTACTTCGCATCTGGAAAACAGAAAATTCTCTGAGAACCTATGATAGTGGCCCATGTCTGAGGTGTCTGGAGCTCAAGTGGCACTGGCAGATGCTGGGAGAGGAGACCTGAATCGGGGCCAGCATGTCCTCACATGGTTGTTGTAGATCATCTTCCCTGTCCAGCAGCGAAGCCTACAGAGGACCTACTTTCAGGTTAGGTTCACCTTTTCTTCTGAGATGAAGAGACTTATTAGCTTGGTCTTCTATATCAAAGGGAGATGGAATCTTTCTATATAGTCTATGTATTCTATATTCTGTATTCAACAGTCAGGTTCATTATCTGAAAGAATTTTACAGTATTGTGGGGGGAAGATTTGTGCCATGATAATTATTGTAAATTTACAATGACAAGAGTGCCAAACAAAAGGCCTACAGTCTTCTAATATTGAATAGAGTTGTCTTAGTTTGTAGGCTCAGAATGGGATGGCTTTCTGAGGAACTATTCTCTTTATTAAATCTGGGTCAATTATGATCTTCCTCTGTGGAGCTGGAGGTGTTTGACCTTGATCTGTAGCTAATTCCACAGTTGCCAGAAAACAAGAGATGCTGCCCACAGATCTTTTCCTCTCTCTCTGTTCCCTCAGACCAAATACCCTAGGTTCATCCCTAGCACTGCAACAGAACACCACTTGCTGCCTTCCCTTCCCCTGCCCATATCTCCGGTGGATCTCACAGAACATCCCTTTCTAACCTCTTTCCCCATAGTTAATGCTGTATTTCAGCTCAAATTCCAGCAGACATTCCCAGTTAAATGACAGGCCACACATGCCAGCAAACCAGGTAGGCTACCCACAAACCTTCTCTCTGCCAGGTCACCAAGAACCAATTCCTTAGTAACCTTCCTAGTATTGTAACAGAATACTTGTGGCAGCCTTCTCTGCCCTCCTGCTCCCATCTTCTGTGGATCCTCTATAGCCTTCTTAACCCCACTTTTTGCTTTGTTCCAGATTCCCAGCTCTGTCAGGGAACCCCTGCTAATGCAAGGTCTGCTCCCTCCAGGACAATAAATAGACTGAAAGCATACCCACACCTCTCGTACTCCTCCAGAGATCCAATCACCACAGTCTCATTCTCAGTTCTATAGCTGGAAAACTGCTGTGGTCTTCACTCTCTTACTGATCACATACACAACAGATCATAAGACCTTGTCCTCCAACTTTCCTTCCCCCAACTCATCCCAGTGTCCCAGCCTCCAACATCAGTAGGTATTCAACGTGAAAACAGCAGAAGAACAGGTTAGGAAAAATAGGCAACATGGAACAATCGTATTCTCTGAAAATCCAGAGAAGAAACAAACACCAAGAAGCAAAACACCCACCCAACAAAGACAAATCCAGAAATCAGCACCTAGATCTATAATTATAACAAATCAAGATACCTAGCATAAAAACACAGTAACATCCAGGTCTGAAGGAGACATCTTCAGACATCCTACCACAGCAGGTCCAAATATTCCAACATAACTGAAACAAAAGAACAAGATCTTAAACCAACTATGTGAAGACAGTAGAGGTCTCTACAGACTTCTACTCAATTCAAGACCTCTAGTCAAGAGAATGAATAAGTCTCTTAAAGAAATCAAGAAATCGGGCTGGAGACATGTCTCAGAGGTTAAGAGCACCAACTGCTCTTCCAAGGGTCCTGAGTTCAAATCCCAGCAACCACAAGTGGCTCACAACCATCTGTAATGGGATCTGCTGCCCCCTTCTGGAGTGTCTGAGGAGAGCAACAGTGTACTCATATGCATAAAAATAGTCTAAAAATATAAAAAAATCAAGAAATCATAAACAAAAAAGTTAGAGGAAATAAATAAAATTTTAAAGAAATACAAGAAAACAGAAACAAACAGTTGAAGTAAGCAAACAAAAAATGTTCAAGACTTGAAAATGGAAATAGAATCACTAAAGAAAACCCAAACTGAAGAAATTCTGGAAATGACAATTTTAGGAACTCAAACAGAAATGAGAGAGGAAAGCCTCATCAACAGAATATAGGAGATGAAAGAGATGATCTCAGTTGTTGAAGATTTGAAAAAATATATGGATAAATCAGTCAAAGAAAATGTTAAATCCCCAAATCTCCTGACACAAAAGAGTCCAGAAAATCTGCAACACGATGAAAAGACCAAACCTAAGAATAATAGGTATAAAGGAAGGAGGAGAATCACAGTTTAAAGACTCAGACAATGACTTCAACAAAATCATAAAAGTAAGCACACCAAGGAGGAGTAAATGTTAAGAAATAATTAAACTGAGGGCTGAAATCAATTAAATAGAAACAAAGAGAAAAATACAGAGAATCAATAAAACAGAGTTGGTTCATTGAGAAAATCAACAAGATAGAGAAACTCTTATCCAAACTAACTATAACATAGAGAGAATACCCAAATTTAAAAAATTAGAAATGAAAATGAAGGAATATAACAACAAACACTGAGGAAGTCTAGAGAATAATAAGGACATACTTTAAAAACCTATTCTAGACAGGTTGTAAATTCTAAAACAAATGACTAATTTTCTCAATAGGTCTACTTAACAGAATTAAATCAAGATCAGATGAACAATTTAAACAGATCTATAACTCCTAATGAAATAGAAGCAGTCATTAAAAGTCTCTGAACCAAAAGAATGCCCAGGGCCAGGTGGTCACACAGAATTCTACCAGACTTTTAAAGAAGAGCTAATACCAATACTCCTCAAACTATTCCATGAAAAGGAAACAGAAAGAACATTGCTCCATTCATTTTATGAGATCACAGTTACCCTGATATCCAAACAACATTAAGACTCAACCAAGAAAGAGAATTATTGAACAATTTCCTTTATGAAAATAAGTGTAAAAATACTCAATAAAATTCTTGCAAACAAAATCCAAGAACACATCTCTGTTTCTAGCTAGAGTGATAAGGCAACCCAGGGTGATGGATTTTATCAACGGCTTTTTCTGTATCTAATGAGATGATCATGTGGCTTTTTATTTCAGTTTGTTTACCTGGTAGATTGCATTTACTAATGTTCTTATGTTGAACCATCTGTTTATCTGTGGGATGAAGGCTATGTGTATGATATCTCTGATGTGTTCTTGGATTTTGTTTCTAGCTAGAGTGAAAAGGCATCTAAAGGAGATCAAGGGGATACAAATTGGAAAGGAAGAAGTCAAAGTATTGATATTTGCTGATGATATGGTAGAGTACATAAGTGACCCTAAAACAGCCACCATGGAACTCCTACACCTGGAAAACATGTTCAGCAAAGATGCTGGATACAAGATTAGCCTCAAAAACAAAAACAACAACAAAAAACCCAGTAGTCTACCTATATACAAATAACCAACAGACTGAGAGACATATTAGGGAAAAAACACCTTTCAAAATAGCCTCAGATAATTTAAAATATCTGGGGGTAATGAATCAAGCAAGTGCTTTCACTTGAATGATAAAAACATTAGGTCTTTGAAGAAAGAAATTGAAGAAGAGATAAGAAGCTAGGAAGAGCTCTCATGCTCCTGAATCACTAAGTAAGATTAGCATAGTTAAAATGGCCATAGTAAGGTAAGCAATCTACAGATTCAGTGCCATCCCCATCGAAATCCCAACATAATTCTTTACAGACCTTAGAAGAACAACACTTAACATCATATGGAAACACTAAGAAACCAAGATAGGTAAAACAAACTTGTATGATAAAGGGAATTCTGGAGGTAACACCATCCCTGATTTCAAGCTCTACTACAGAGCTATAGTAATAAAAATCACATGGTATTGGCATAAAACAGAAAGGTTGGCTTATCGAATTGAATTAAAGACCTAGACATAAATGCTCACATATTTGGATAATTCATTTTTAATAAAGAAAAGAGAAATACACACTTGAAGAAAAAGAAAGCATCTTCAACAAAGGATGCTGGTCAAACTACATGTCAGCAGGTATAAAAATGCAAATAGATCCATAGTTATCATCCTGCACAAAACTCAAGTCCAAGTGGATTAAAGACCTCAACATTAAACCAGCTACATGAAACCTGATAAGAGAGAAAGTTGGGAATAGCATTGAACTCAGTAGCACAGATGATGACTTTCTGAACACAATACCAGTGACTGAGCACAGTCACTAAGACCAACAGTTAATAAATGGGACCTCCTAATGACAATCTAAAGAATGGGAAAATATTTTTTTTGATTTTTTGAAACAAGGTTTCTCTGTGTAGCCCTGGCTGTCCTGGAACTCACTCTGTAGTCCAGGCTGGCCTTGAACTCAAAAATCCACCTGTCTCTGCCTCCCAAGTGCTGGGATTAAAGGTGTGCACTACTACTGCCCAGCTGAGAAAATATTTTTATCAACCACACATCTGATAGGGTACTAGTATCCAAATCATGTAAATAACTCGAGATTAGATATAAAATGCAAATCAAATCAAATCAAATCAAAACAACAACAAAAACCAAAATGAAATAATCCAATTTAAAAATGGCATAGATGTCTAAACCCAGAATTCTCAATAGGGGAATCTCAAATGGCTGATAAACATTTGATAAATAAATGTTCAACTAAATGAAAATTGAAGATTCCATCTTACAGTTGTCAGAATAGCTGTTTAACAACACAATGACAGCTCATGTTGGCAAGCATGTGGAGTAATGAGAACATTCCTTTATTGTTGGTGAGAGTGCAATCTTGAACAGCAACTATGGAAATGAATACAGTGTTCCATCAGAATGTTTGGAATGGACCTACCTCAAGAGCTACTATACTAGTCTTGGGCATATACCCAAAGGACATTCCATCCTTCCACAAGGACAATTGTTTAAACTTGTTCATTGCAGCTTTATTTATAACAGACAGAAACTGAAAATAAACTAGATGTCCTCCATGAAAAGAATGGGTAAAAAATATGTGATGCATTTACACAATGGACATCATGAATTTTGCAGGTAAATGAATAGAACTCAGAAAAAAAAATCATTCTAAGTGAGGTAACCCAGATCAAGAAAGACAAATATGTTATGTATTCACATATAAGTGCAAATTTCATGATGCTATTGTTTTTTAATTGTTGAACAATAATCCATTATGTAAATGTACCACATTTTCTTTATCCATTCTCCAGTTGAGGGACATCTAGGTTGTTTCTAGTTTCTGGCGCTTATAAATAAAGCTGCTATGAACATAGCTGAGCAAGTGCCTTTATGGGATTATATAGCTTTGTTTGACTATATTCCCAATAGTGGTAGAGCTGGCTCTTGAGGTAGATTGATTCTCAAATTTCTGAAAAACTACCATATTGGTTTTCAAAGTAGTTGTACAAGTTTGCACTCCACCAGCTGTGGAGAAGTGTTCGCCTTGCTCCACATCCTGGCCAGCATGTGCTGTTACTTGTGATTTTGATCTTAGACATTCTGGTAATTATAAAATGGAATATGAAAGTAGTTTTGATTTGTACATCCCTGATGGCTAAGAATGTTGAACATTTCTTTAAGCTCTTCTCTGCCATTTGCGATTCCTCTGTTGGAAATTCTGTTTAGATCTGTATGCCATTTTTAAATTTGGATTATTTAGTTTCTTGATGTCTAGTTTATTGAGTTCTTCATATATTTTTGAAATTAGCCATCTGTCAGATGTAGAGTTGGTAAAATTCCTTTTCCTATTCTATAAACTGCCATTTTGTCATTTTCAGTTCCAAGAGATCCCATGAAATTACTGATCTCAGTGTCTGTACTATTGGTGTTTTGTTCAGGAAGTTGTCTTCCGTGCCAATGAGTTCAAGGCTATTCCCTACTTTTTCTTCTTTCAGTTTCAGTGTGTCTGTATTAATGATGTCTTCGACCTACTTGGACTTTAATTTTATGTAGGGTGATAAGTATGGATCTATTAGAATTCTTCTTCCTTCTTACATGTTAGAACAGTACCATTTGTTGAAAATACTTTATTATTTCTATTGTATAGTTTGGTATTCTTCATCAAAAACCAGGTAACCATAGGTGCATGGATTTATATCTTGATTCCATCCATCAACCTGTTTTTATGTCAAATACCATATAGCTCTCTAGTAGAGCTTGAAATCAGAGGTTGTGATACCTCCAGATGTTTTTTTGTTTGTTTGTTTTCTGTTTTTATTGTACAGGGTTGTTTTAAGTATACTGTTTTTTCTTTTCTCCTTTTTTGTTAACATATGAAGTTGAGAATTTTTCTTTCAATATCTGTAAAGAATTGTGTTGGAATTTTGATGGAAATCCCATTGAATCTGTAGTTTGTTTTTGGTACAAGGGCCATTTTTACTATGTTAATCCTACTGATCCAGGAACATGGGAGATCTTTCTAAATTCTGATGTTTTCTTTAGTTTCATCCTTCAGAGACTTGATGATCTTATGATACAGATCTTTCATTTGCTTGGTTCACATTTCACCAAGATATTTTATGTTAGTTGTGGGTATTTTGAAGGGTGTTATTTCCCTAATTTTTTTCTCAGCCCATTTTTCAGATTTGTATATAGCAGGCTACTGAGTTCTTTGACTTAATTTTGTATCCACCCATTTTTTTTTTTTACACTCATCATGGCCAATTTTTATTAAGGGTCTGGTGGGCTGAGTAATGCCCAAGTGTTTGACATGCATGAATTAATTAACTAATTAATTCTCATGATTACACATAAAGATGGAATTATTACTTGTTGAGAGATTTAGAGATAGAGCACCACCACTCAAGCTGTAGTGAGACAGCTAAGATTTGAACCTGTGTCTTCCAGTTTCCTTAGGATGAACAGCAATATGAACTAACCAGTACCCTCAGAACTCTCAGGGACTAAACCACCTACCAAAGACTATACATGGTGGGACAAATGGCTCCAGCAACATGTGTATAGCAGAGGATGGCCAAGTCGGTCATCAAGGGGAGGAGAGGACCTTGGTCCTGTGAAGGTTCTATGTCCCAGTGTAGGGGAATGCCATGGCTAGTAAGCAGGAGAGGGTAGGTTGGTGAGCAGGGGGAGGGGGGAGGGAACAGGGTTTTTTTCCCACCCATGTTGTTGAAGGTGTTTATCAGCTGTAGTTGTTCTCTGGTAGAATATTCGAGGTCACTTATGTCTACTATCATATCATATGTGAATAATGGCACTTTGACTTCTTCCTTTTCAATATATCTCCTTGATCTACTTTTGTTGTCTTATTGCTCTAGCTAGAAATTCACATACTATATTGAATGGAAAGGGAGAGAGTGGGCAGCCTTGTCTTGTTTCTGATTGTAATAGAATTTTATTTTATTGTTTTATGGGACTCTTCATTATGAGAGTAAGTGGGTTTCTCATTTTTTTCCTCTGAACTTTTTTTCCTCGTATTGAATTTCATTCAGTGTCCACTTTAGACATGAGAGTTTCGTTTCATCTTACTATATTTTATTTTATCACATTTGGTTGTTATCTCTTAGAAGCCTATTATTTTCTAGTGAGAGACAGAAATGGAGTGAATCTGGAGGTACGGAGGTGGTGAGAAACTGTGAGGAATAAAGGGGGGCAAAACTATAATCAGAATATATTGTATGTCAAATCTATTTTTAATGAATGAAAAAAGTTAGTTCTACAAAAACAAAGAGCATACATTGCAAGTGAGGATGGTTAAATGGTACAGCTTTATAATTCCTCTAGTTCCTCAAAATGTTATATAATCATCGCAAGCATTAGTGGTATGCCTCTATCATCCCAGAACTCATGAGGATGAAAGCTGAAAAAGTGACAAAATTCAAGGAGAGGCTTGACTACATTTCAAGTTTTAGTTTTAGATTCACAACACAATTAATGTAATTATAAAGAATTCTCATGAGCGCCTTGACAGGACATATTTGCAGCCCCTCTCATTATCAACATTCTACATCAGAATGTGTTTGTGCACATGGTTATTTACCACAATGATATATCACTACTATTTAAACTCCATAGTTTTACATTAGGGTTTATTCTTGTTAACATGTATTCTCTGTGCTTGGTCAAATGATAATGATATGTATCCAATATATAGTAAAAAAAAACAGTAGTTTCATTGTCATAAAAATATATCTTGTACATATTAATTCCATTGAAGAAATAACATTTGATGATTTTAAAGTATATTATGGAGCAATAGTAACAAAATCTATATGATTCTTATGTAAAACAGGTACACTATCATTAACCTAACAGCATTTGAAATGAAATAGCTTAATAGTAAGAAGAAATCTGATTTAAAAATGTGCTATAAAGATCTTGAGAGACATTTCTTGGAATAAGATGGAAATGACCAACACATATATGGACAGTGTTCAACCCCATTAATCATTAAAGATATGCAAATAAATACACAGTGATTTAACACAAATAGAATGGCCAAGATAATATAACCAGGAAAGGTACTGATGTAGACAAAGAAGTTTTTTATGTACTGGTGGTATTGATATTAATTAATATATATAGCCATTAAGAAAGTATGAGGTGTTCATCAAAAAGTGAAAACTAGAACTCCTTGCTGAGTATGCACCCAAAGAAAAATAAAATCATTGTGTTGAGAAATCCCTTGCACTCTTGGGTTATTTTTAGTGTTATTGCCAATAGTCAGAATATGAGATCAACCTAAATATCCATCAACAGGTTAAGAGGTAAATAATGAGTGGATCTGAACACAAGCTTGCCAGCAGCTAAGCACATATGCATTCTTTTCTCTTGACTATGCATGTCACTTGCTACTTCAGGCTCTTGTCACTGTGTCTTGTCTACAATGATGGTCTAAAACTTGAAATTGTAAACTATAATGAAAATTAAAGCATTTCTCCTGTTACTTTAATTTTTTAAATTATGTTTATTTGTGGTATATGTCTGTCTGTCTGTCTGTCTATCTGTCTGCCTCTCTCTCTCTCTCCCCCCGTTTCTCTCTCTCTCTCTCTCTCTCTCTCTCTCTCTCTCTCTCTCTCTCTCTCTGTGTGTGTGTGTGTGTGTGTGTACATAAATGTCAAGCTCTAAGGATAATTACTGGTAATGAGTTTTCTTCTTTTACCATGTGGAGTCTGAAGATCAAATTAGGTCATCAGGCTGGTGGCAAAAGGCCTTATCCACTGAAACATCTCATGATCCCATAGTAGTTTTGCCAGATTATTTTATTACAGCAATATAAATGAACTGTGACAGTTGTTGAAGGATAGTATTAGTGGTGGGTACCGTGTGTGGTTCTGGTAGATGGAGCTAAGAGGTAAGGAGCTACAGGGCATTTTTGAAAGCAGAATTCCAAGGTCAAGGAAAGAACAAGTCTAAATGTGGCAACATAGTTATGGAGAGAGGGAGGGAACAGGAACAAAGCTAGAGATACAATTCAGTGGGAAGAAGAAGGAAGATCTATGAGTAGAAAGAAGTAATTCTGCATGATCTGGAGACAGACCGCCTGAACTTTGGTTCTTAATCTGTTTCTTATCAGCTATGACCTCGAGAAAATGTTCCTAAGCTTCAGTTTCTATAATATTACCAAAACCCATTAAAAGACAAAATATATGAATATATATAAGATACTTGTTACTTAGCAGTATATGCTAGCCATTAGTATAGCTATATATTAAATATTGGTTTTAGTTTACTAAAACTTATGGTACTTAATAATTATCTTCAGGCAAGGACACAGTAGAAGAAGAACCCCTGCCCTCCTGGGAACAAGGATCATCATGGCTGTGGCACATGTTTATACTGATGGCCATGTAGATGGGTCTGTGCTGCTTCTTGGGGCCATGTCAAAGTCTTTGAGTTGGGTCATCACCAGGGGCCATGTTGATAAGGGTGGTCTAAGCTGCCTCCTGAGACCATGGTAATGTCTGATCCTTGCTGTCACCAAGGGCCACATATAGGTCTAAGGCCCTGTTGCAGTTGGGGTCTGTGTTGATGACCATGGTTCAATTTGTCTCCAGAGGCCATGGAGAAGTCTGTAGTTTGTGCAGCTATGTTGATGTTTGTAGGTCATACTGCTGTCAGGAGCCATAATGATCTGAGTAGCCTGCACTGCCACCTGAGGACATGGTAATGTCTAGGCTCGTGCTACTACTGGAGCTCATGTCTCAGTCCATGGTCCTGCTGCAGTTAAGTGCTGTGTTGATATCCTTTGTTGCCACCAAAGGCCATGTGGATGTCTGTGGTTTGCCCTGCAACCTCAAGACATGTTGATGGCCATAGGTCATGCTGCCACTGGGGAGGGGGAGACATATTGGTGTGGGTGGTCTACAACTGCTACCTGAGGCCATGCTGGGGTCCATGTTTGGGGCAGTCTCTGAGGGTCTTGTCTGGGTCCACATGATCTGTGCTATTGCCAGAAACTGAGTGGAAGAAGGACCATAATCTCTTTTCCTGATGACTGTGAAGAGCAAGGTCCTTTTGCAAGAACAAATGACATATAGTAAAGTGACAAGTAGTGTGCAGTAGCCACATCTTTCATTCTCTTTATTCTTATGTAACACATAGGACAGTGTACTAGAGTGGTGATGAAGCCACTTTGGAGGCTTAGATATACAGACATCCCACACATGAGCTTCTGGCTAAACATGGAATATGAATGCATGGGAATTGGATGGGTGGTACTGCCAGCAGAGAGTTTCAGCCTAGTAACTGCTTCCACAGAGACAATAGTTCATAGGATTAGCCATCTGAAAGAGTAAATAAAGGATGCTCAATGTTAATTTGTGAAAGGATTTATTTGTCTGACTTCATTTATTTTGTATGATTTGCTTTCACAATGTTTGTATATGTTTATGACAGACAAGGCTAGAATCAACACCTGTTTTAGTTTATGAGATATATAATTGATTTGGATGGTCAAGTGAGTTTGATTGGTCAAAATGGGATAACATGGTTCCATCTGAATGTTGCAATCTTCACAAATGCTGAAAAACAAATATGTGTCCAGAAATCAGCTTCTAGTCTCATAAAAATTAGCAAATGGACAACTGCTACATTCTGGCCACAAAACAAGAAAGCACAAAGCATAACAACTTGCTAAGCTGAGAGAAAAACAATGCATGGCTTGCCAAGATCTACAGACTTGACAGCATGACTTATAAAAGATTATTCTAAGAATTTGGCCTGAAACCATCAGAATTTGAAATATTAGAAGATCCATCTAAAAACTGTTCCTGATAGTCCTTTTAAAATTTTATAAACTGATTTAGAGCACCTTGCCAATTTACCACAAATTTTACAGTCAATGAAAACCCTTAATGAATCAATGAAAACCCCCTTGACCATCTCAGCAAGAGCTTAGTTTGTCAAGATTTGGAATTGCTTAGAGCCAGACCACTCTGAGATGGCATTGTCCTTTATTTTGCCTGCTGCATACAACAGTTGGAATGTGTTTGAGCTGAAAGAATGTTTAATGTTCTCAGAGAAGATATGCTGGAAAAATTGCCATCTCTGGGAACTGAAGAAGTATCCAAATGTAAAAGGACATCATCTGCATTCTGTTTCTGATTCTGTTCATTAGTATCTTTATATAGGAATTTAGACGTCTATAGCAAGTTATCTATGCTTTTCTTCCTGTGTATAATGGATCAGAATTTCAAAGAAAAATATGATGTGATATTTGTTTTAGAAGTTCATAATTTAACATTAAGTGTAAACACACACATACGCATCTATGGTAATAGAACTAGAGCCTAGAATTTGATACAATCGTATAGTATTTGTCAACATTAAGTTCTTCATTTGTTAATTAAGGCATATGAATGGATTATATGACAACTTGTGAATGAGTCCTTGGATTCATCATAATGGCTTTAACATTCATCCAAATTGATTCTATACAGCAGCTCATAGATTTTTGTTGTTGAAAGTTATTCTACTGAATGGTGGTATTACAATTTGTTTATATATTGTCCTGATTAGTATTAACTGTCAACTTGATACAGCCTAGAATCTAATGAGGGAAAAGACTCAGGTGAAGAAGTTTTTAGATCAGATTGGCCTATAGACATTTCTGTGTGGATTGCCAACTATGGGGTATCACCATCCCAAAGCAGGTGATATTGGGCTGTATCAGAAAGCTAGCAAACTAAGCATGAGCCTATGAGCAAGTTATTAATCAGCATTTCCCATGGCACCTTCCTTGGCTATGAAGTGAATTACTTGGTCAGAGATAGTGCTTTATGGGATAGTAACCAGATCTACTTTCAAGTTCCTGCACTAAGTCCCTTCTCTGACTTGCCTAAGAGATGGACTGTGATCTGAAATTGGAAGCAGAATAAAACCTTTCCTTCTCTGAGTTGCTTTCAGTGGGTATATCTTATCATAGCAATAAAAATGAAACTAGAACATCCATTAAAGTACAGAAAGACATTTGGATTGCTTTCAAATTGAGGGCTATCATGAACAAAGCTAATATGAGCATAGAGAAGCTTTGTATGAATCTAAGTTTTAATCATCTTGGAAAAAAAGGCCAAGAGTGCTAATGGTACACCCTGAGATTAGTATATGTTTACCTGTTTTTAGACTGTGGCATTTTATTTTATTCTTTTTCTTCATTAGTTTGTATATTTATTCACTTTATAGTCTGCTGGCAGCCCCTTTCCCTTTTCTCCTCTTATTCCCACCCTTGTGCTCCTTCCCCACTTATCCCCCTCCCATGCTCCTTGGAGAAGGGGAAATCCCCCATGGTATACCTGGATACATCAAGTCACAGCAGGCCTAAGCAATCATCTCCTATTGAGGCTAGACAAGGTGTAGCCCACGCAGTCGTCTTGCCAGCAAGAAGACACGTGGACACACTAGGTTCCTTCTGCAGCAACGTTTATTTGTCTCCATCCATAGGGAAAAAGGGTCGAGCCCAAAATCCACACTGCTTATATACACCACAGTGCGGTGTATCTGCCCACAGCGTGGCGTGTCTGCTCATGATTGGCTGTTCGCTCATTACCCTACGTAACGCCCCCGGGATGGGCCGTGACATGGTGTCCTTTTCACTCCATGCACATGCGTAAACAGTTGTCCACTAGGAGTTAACAGCAGAAGTAGGTGCCATCCTGCCATGGCGAATGCCTCTCAAGATTCACGGCTCCCCACAACAAGGCAGTCCATTCTCCATGCTTGGTGACTTAGTCTCTGTGAGGCCCCATGGCCCCAGGTTAGTTGGCTCTGTAGATCTTCTTGTGGTGTCCTAGACCTCTCCTGCCCCTTAAATCCTTCCTCCTACTCTTCCACAAGACTCCCCAACTTGGCCTGATGTTTGGCTGTGGGTCTCTGCATTTGTTTCCATCAGCTGCTGGATGAAGCCACTCAGGAGACAGTTATGTTAGGCTTCTGTCTGGAAGCATAGCTGAGTATCATTAATAGAGTCAGGGATTGGTTCTTGCCCATGGATGGGTCTCAAGTTGGGTCTGTCATTGGTTGGCCATTCCCTCAGTCTCTCCTCAATCTTTATTCGTGTGCATGGTATAGGCAGGACAAATTTGGGATTGAAGTTTTTGTGGGTGGGTTAATGCCTCCTCCCTCCACCAGATGTTCCACCTGCCTACATGAGGTGGACTCTTCTGGCTTCACATCTCCTGCTGATAGTACTCTGAACTAGAGTCACCCCCAAATACTCCCAGGAGTCTATCCTGTCTTAGAACTGTCCTTCACAAATTTTCTCTCTCCCAGCCCTACCCCTTCCCCACGCCTGATCTCTACTATGTTCTCCTCCCCACCCCCTTTCCCACCCAGTTCCCTTCCTCCAACTACTTCAAATGTCTATTTTATTTCCCCTTCCCGAGTGTGAGTCAAGGATTCTCCCTTGGACACACCTTGTTACTTAGCTTCTTTGGATCTGTGGAATGTAGTATGGTTATCCTATACTTTGTGGCTAGTGTTCACTTATAAGTACATACATGCATGTCTTTCTGGGTCTGGGTTATCTCACTCAGGATGATATTTTGTAGTTCTATCCATTTGCCTAAAAATTTCATGATGTCATTTTTTTAATAGCTCAATAGTATCCATTGTGTAAATGAACCACATTTTCTTTAACCATCCTTCTATTGAGAGACATGTAGGTTGTTCCCAGCTTCTGGCTATTATGAATAAAGCTGCTATGACCATAGTTATGCAAGTGTCCTTGTGGAATGGTGGAACATCTTTTGGGTATATGCTGATAAACACCTTCAGAAAGGTGGCTGAATACAAAATTAACACAAAAAGAAAAAAATCAGTAGCTCTCCTTTATACAAAAGATAAACAGGCTAAGAAAGAATTTAGGGAGATAACACCCTTCAAAATAGCCACAAATAATATAAAACATCTTGGTGAAACTCTAGCCAGGCAAGTGAAATTCCTGTATGACAAGATCTTCAAGTCCCAAAAGAAAGAAATTGAAGATCTCAGAGGATGGAAAGATCTCCCATGCTCATGGTTTGGTAGGTTTAACACAGTAAAAATGGCCATCTTACCAAAAGCAATCTGCAAGTCCAATGCAATTCTCATCAAAATTTCAACATGATTCTTTACAGACCTTGACAGAGCAATTTGTAACTCCATATGAAAAATCAAACAAACAAACAAACAAACAAACAAAATAAACCACTACAACTGCCACCAAAACACTTATGTATATATTACCATCCCCAATTTCAAGCTGTACTACAGAGAAATAGTAGTAAATACTGTATGATATTGGCATAAAAACCAGACAGATTTATCAATGGAATTGAATCAAAAACCCAAAATAAACCCATGCACTTATGGCCACTAGATTTTTGACTGTGGCATTTTAAATTCCCATTAGAAATATAGAAGACACTATCTCATTTTTTGTTGTTTTGTTTTTATGATTTCAGAATTTCTGATTGATGTTTTATGAAAATTCATTGGGTTTAATTAGATATTCCTAATAGCTAATGATGATGAATTTCTTCCCATAAGCACACTTACCAACTATTGTAGAGGCTCTTTTCACGTCTTTTTCTTCTTTATTACTCTTTATCTGA
>NC_045030.1:72146110-72146822 GCF_008632895.1 Mastomys coucha | reverse complement strand
CAACCTAAACTTGAACCAAGGATCCTATTATGTGAGATTCCCCAGTGCTGGTATTACAAATGAGTGCCCTTTCACTCAGGTTCTAATTGGGTTCTTTTGTATGTTCTAAATAAAATGTCTTTATCATATATATTATTAGAAATGTTATTTCCCGAGTCTTAAGATTTTCTTTCATGATTTTACAATCATTTTGAATAACAAAGAATTGTTTTTCATAAAATCCTGTCTATTACCTTTTATTTTTTTATTGCATTAAGATGAGAAAAGTTACATGATTTCAATTTATCTGAATTTGTTAACTCTTAAAAACATATTTTAAGTAAATAGAATTAAATCACATCCTTGTTTCCCCTTTGTACCCCAACTCCTCCCAGAGACCCCCCTTCAATACCTACAATATCTTTTTTGTCATATTACTTAAAATTTATAAAATATTATAACAATAAAAATAAGTATTATAAAAGTTGTTTTATATCAAACAACAATTTAACAGTCTTATGTAGATGCTCGTCTACAGCAATAGTGAAAATACATTTTTCTCAATATAAATTTTAAATAACTCCAAACATATTAACTGTATATTTTAAAATAATACATCACTACTAATATTTTCTTAAATGAACATAAATGTATAATTTTTTGTGTGTTTGTTTTGTATTTAATAGAGTTTAAAATCTTGGCTATTACTGTGGTACAAGCCCAAAATAAGAAC
>NC_045030.1:72135569-72144549 GCF_008632895.1 Mastomys coucha | reverse complement strand
CCCGGCTGGCTGTTCAGGTCTCAGAAACTCACCCGAGAGAAAATGGCGAATCCCGCCCGGATCTCTGAATATAATTTTCTACTTGGATTCAAATTCGACAGCTGGTACTTGAATCATAATGTTCTGGTCTAATACTTGAAATTATACTTAACTCTTAGATGTTTATAATGCTTTCTAGTCAGCAAAGCTCTACCTTTAAAGTATATCCACAGTTCAAGTGTTGGTTTGCCTCTCTTGATGCTGTGTTGGTCTAAAGTGCCATCATCTGTGGTTTTATTGCAGTAGCCTTCTGATTAGTCTCTCTGCATCTATACTTATCTCAGCTCTTTGTTGTCTGGTCTCAGTACAGCAGGGTAAATAATGGAACACACCCTTTTTTTTGCTTGTTTGGTTGGTTTTTTGTTTGTTTGTTTGCTATCACCAAAAATTTCCACTGGTTTGTCCTCTCAGGATAAAATCTTAGTCCTTTATAAGGGCTGACAAAGCCCTCCCTGCTCTTGCCATTTATTATCTATCTGACTTCATCTGGCATCACTTTCTTCCTCACTCCTACTATTTCAATCACACTGAACTCTGTTGTTCCTTATAGACCCATGTCAGGTTACACACTTGCTTTCATCCTCTCTACCTTTGTGGGTTTACTGAGAGACTCCCTTAGCCATTCTGATTTAAACTGTAACCTTTCCTCTTCCTACTCTCTATTTTTACTTTTAAGCATTGTTCTTTACTACTATACTCTTCACTAACTACTGCACTATTCAATTCCCCTATTAAATTTGTTGTTTTTCCATATCCACACCAGAAAAGAAACTCCCATATAAGCCAGGATATGGGGATAATAGATTTGATCATCAATCAAGCTACCAAAAATTTGGTAACTCCCCAAGATATTTTTGAGAAATAACAAATTAATAATTATCTTTGATGCTTTGACAAACTAATAATTGCCACTAAAATTACTATTTATCAAAGATCTCACACTATATGTAGTATGTGCATATTATATCATTTAATTAACCAAGCATCATTATAATATAAATTCCACTATCAACATTTTATAGAATAGTACAATTACCATTAGGAATAATACAAAGTGAGAAGAGAGACAATAACATAAGATTTGATAAGGAGGTATTTCAGTTCAATATTCTAAGATCTTATTTGTCTCTATCTTATTTAATTCATGCATTGTTTATAAAATAGTTATCACTCTTCCTTTTTTTTCAATGGGAGTCTTAGTGATTTGGAATGACTTGAATGAGGTCACATGAATTATTAAAAGGAGCTGTGTGATTTATGTCCAGATAGTAAACATCAGGGCCCAGGCTCTTATCTCTTTGTTCTCTGGTGTGATGTCAAGAAGAACAAGAATGATAATGACCCTCAGGTTTCTGGCTAATTACTGAGGTGGATAAGAGTGGGAGAGGAAGACTTAAAGCTCTACAGCCTACTTTTGCCTATGAAAGATTTAAGATACCTGTGAGACATCCAAAGGGGGATGGAAAGAGAACAGTTTATGCAAGTCTGTAGCTTAGTGGCAATGTCTAGACTAGAATATCAATTTGGAAGCCATGAGGATAGAGTTGGTATTTAAAGCAGTGTGGATAGATGTTATTGCAGCCTCTGGTGTATTGTTGGTATGAACAGATGTACTGTAGATAAAGCCTGACTGGAGAAAGAATACATCCCAAATGAATGAGTGAAGTTGCCTCTTGAGGAAAGCACCTCACCATTATTTCTAGTCTACTTTTGGGAGCTGTGGTCTGAGTTATCTCCATCGTAGTTTCTGTTAAAACCCAGAGGAAGCCATTGATATTAAAGAGTGTCAATTTCAGGATATTCTACATTTTCAAAGCATTAAATCTACTTCCTACTAGAGCACTAGGGAGGTACAGACCTGGTCTGTATCATTCTGTTCTCAGTGGAAATGCTTTCCCAGAACTATAGTTTAACATTATACATTTGGATTTTCCTGAGTGTCTCCGAAATAGACACCATATGTGGGGTATCAGTATATTTCTTAAGTAACGATCCCTCTAAGTATACTATCCATTCATTATTTTGTGTTAGTCCCCTGAAGCAAAGATCTAAGTAGAAAGTTTTGTTAGACTACTGAAAAAAGAAACAGGTCATTTCTCTTGATAGAACAGTCTACTTGCATCTGTAAGATGAAGTGTCTCTGATCCATCATTGCTTAGTCTTTCAGGAACTACAGAGTGAAATCATGTTTACTTTTAGGTTTCTATTTATTTGAGTCAATAGTCATAAGTTGAAGCCAAAACATCACCTACAAATGAGTTGTGGTCAAATAGTGTTGTGTTTTAAAACGCTCTAGTAGTTTTGGGGACAGAAAAGCTCCTTAGTTTCATGAAGTTTTCATCTTCCACTAGCCTTAAAGTTAGCATGATTCACCCATTTGTGTAACCTGACTGACTTCTGTAGGTATCATAGTTTACAATGTCTGACTCAGGTCTTCTCATAGAATCATCAGTCCTCCACTTAACTCCTTCGTAATACTGGCACTTATATTTTCTCTCTTGTATAAACAGTTTTGATTTTCTTCTATTTGTCTTAAAATATTACATTTAAAGTGCATGGAATTCTTCTGGAGGAGTAGATGATTATTTAATGATATAAAAACATTCATAGTCTCTCCACATACTACTGTAAGAATAATTGTGTTAGAGTATCTATTTCTGTCATGTTATGAGTGAAATTGTGTTGGAATTTATATTAATCCTTAGCCAGAAAGTATCTTTATAGTTCAAGATTATCCAGAGAGCATATGAGATATGGGAGCCCATTTCTGTCAGAGGATGACAAGAAGGTAAGCAGGCACTAGATAAGCATGAAGCATATTCTCTAAAGGATTCTATAATGAAGCTGGAGATGGAAGATTAGGATTAGGGAATAGCTTGAGGGAGATACTATGCCTTCTAAAATGTTCAGTTATTTAAAAATGTCAACAAGCACCATTTCATGGTGGATCACCTCTTGATTCTCCCATGTTTTCTATAACTATCTTCAACTCTAAGCTATATAACCAGGTTAGCTCATTTTATGTCACTGCTTTGTGTGTGTGTGTATGTGTGTGTGTGTGTGTGTGTGTGTGTGTATGTGTGTATGTGTGTTTGTACACATACATATTTTTATCTCTCCATTGAAGGCAAGAAAAGAAAAGATTGCTGTCAAATTAGGGAATATTGTTGCTAGTAAAGAGCCTTTGGATTAGAAGGCTAAAGGGAGGCTTTAGAATGATTGGCGAGTCATTGATCTCTTTCTAGTTACTAGGGATCAGTGGTGGATGTCTTTATAACGTACGCTATCTACTTCATGAATGTCTTTGTAATGGCAGATCAAAACAGTTCAGCATTGGTAGATAATTTTTATTACACATTGTCTTATATCTGAAAATTTTTGCCTACATTCTAGCCTTAAATAATAGAGAAACTGCAGCCTCAAGAAGAATGGATTTCATTGTTGCATCTCTCTAAATATTGTTTCTTCCATCCAATTAAAACCTGAATTATGTAGCACAAATATGATTAGACATAGTATAGGAAAGATCTGAAATGAAGATTCTGTTTCCCCTTACATGAACTTGGGGAAATCATGTTTGTCATTCTGAACTTCCAGCCTCCCAACTGTGAGACAAAAGGTCATTGGTTTGGTTTTTCTTTATCCATATCTGATCCTTCTTCATGGATGGTCTCAAAGATTATGCGAGAGTATATATGAACACTATCTTCTGTTTTATAGCACACAAAAGAAGCTAGCTCAACGATGTTCAGTTAAAATGTTTTAAATATAAATTTTACTATTCCTTTGGGAATCTAGAGACTGCATTCCTTCTTTTCATGATATTCTATAAAATAACTGAAAAAATGTCTGTCAAAAGCCATTACTGCACCACCTAAAAGCCTGGCCACCTCAAGGTTTGCTCATGCTGTGAGTTGAGACCCTTTTCTCTGATTACACATCTCTGTATTTACTTTATTTTGTCAAAGCAATCCCATAAGCGTAGTGCCCAGTCAGGGATCTCCATACTCCATGCATGGGCACCAGCTATGATTATTTTAGCCCTACTTGGAAGTTATCCATTCTACTGAGCCTTCATTGCCTTGTTGAAAAGCTCTTTAGCTGTATTATGTCCTGATAGCAAAGACAATGCCCTGAATTCTCTAGAGAAAGAGGACTTGCCAACATATTATTAATTTTAATACTTCAGTTATCCTCTAGTGCCTCTTTATGGTCGCCATCACTTTCTGCTAATTTCTTGATTATTCTGCCTAGGCAGTAGTTGAAGCCAATCTTCTCCTGAACTCCCCATTTTCACATTCCTTAACTGTAATTAGCTTTTATCAGACTCCAGATACTTCTCGTCATAATCCAGTTTTCAAATTACAGACTTATTGGAAAATGAAGCAGCCATTGTCCTAAGCAGCTCAGGATGGTGGCCCTACTGACATGTGCTATTCACCAGTGGAAATTTGGCTGTTTTACATTATTCAGTCCCTAACAGGGTAAAATGTTGTTGGGAAAATCCAAGTAGTAGAGACTAGGCTAGTGTCTTCTATCCTTGCCTGTCAGGTATAAATACCCAAGGCAAGAAGTATCATTATCTATCAGAGTGAAAATAACACCTACCTCAACTACCTCAGATTTTTTGTGGAAGCAGAAACAAATTAATTGATAATTTTTGATGATGCAAATTCTATATTTTGCCAGGTTTACACAGCCACTAATTTTCTTCATCATTGTTATTAACAATTATTTTACTAAATATAAAATAAATAAATTTTACTAAATATAAAATAATAAAAGCCTTAGATCATTGTGCTTTCTCCTCCATCCCCATTTCTGCTGAAATATTTTTCCCTTCATGTCATCTAGATTATTATATGTACTGTATATCTAGGCTCTGCATGTTATAGAGTACATTCTATATATTTCTTTTCCATGCTTATCCTCCTTACCTGTCCTCTCTTTAGGTCCTCTATAGTTTCCTCCTCTACAGTTTCTATTTTATTTCCATATTTTAAGAGAAAAATGTGACATTTGTCTTTTTTGACCCTGTCTTATTTTGACTGCTACTAACTCCTGCAACAGATGGGATGGTCATGAATATGACTATAATTTTTGGTGTAAAAACAAACCAGTATCCATGAAGTCTAGCCTTGGATTCACAAGGTCTGTATCTGCCCCAGAACATTGTTATGGGTGTAGGCTTTGATGGACTCTTTGTCTAGATCTTCCTCTTCAGCTTTCCCTTTACCAGACTTACCTTACTAGTATGTTTAATATAATGACTTGAGCTAATACTTCCAGTGACCTAAAAGTTATTAACCTTCTACTGTGTCAGACAAGGTGGAACTACTCCTAGCATATAGAGTCAAGCTCCAGTTGTCTCTTCCCCATTTCAATTGCCTTATTTCTCTGTCTACTCCATCAGTATGAAGCACTGGCCAATGCTCTGTCCAGAATAACCCTCCATCACTATAATTTAGTTTCATTATAGCTGTATCATTTCAGAACTTCTGTGTAATATATTAATAGCATATAATAACTTATGTTCTCCTAAGTCTACTTACTATATTTCTAGTACTTTTTATGATTAGCTAGAATGTTTTTTTTCTAGTAAAGGTCTTTAGTAATGCAATATGAAATTATCATTACCTGTCCATAAGCTGGGCAAACACCACTTGATGGTTCTAATAGGACTAAGAAGACAAACATAATATCCACAAATCTGTTTGCTATTGTTATTTTTAATCAGACTCATATAAAATACGGTGTTTTTACTGACACACTCAGGGTCTCTTGTCTTCAGGAGAGTTGTCTATATAGTTACAAATGCTGGTATATGCCCATAAATGGTCTGTACCAAGCAGATAGATCTAAGTTATATTTTCTGTTTTCTTTGTTTTAGTACCATCTGCAACTGGTTTTCCTTTAGTGGTATTTTCTTCTGTTCACTGCAAATCTAGCCAGTGTAAAAATCTCTGAGGTTAAAAACAGTGCAAAACAATAAAAATTTAAGGGAAAAATGAGCTTCTGGCTCAGAGAATGAACACGTGGAAGGCATTCCACAGCCCCAGCTACTTTGAGTCATACAACTTGGCCTTTAGCAGTGTCTATGAGTCAGGCTGCAGCAACTTCCCCATAGTTTCCCAGTGGATTTTTTGCTTTAATCCAGAATCTGGTTAGAGGAAGATTGTGGGTCCACAATGCCCATGGCTCAAATTGGAAGGGCGAATTTTGTGCCAGGTTCTCATGCCAGTGCCTTGCATTTGCAGTTCTTGGAGGCAAGTGGGAGACTCTCTCCTGAATTGAGATTCATAAGTCCCAGAGGAATTCTTAGACCTCCAGGGAATTCTGAGCTTCTTTGATGCTAAATAGTAATGCATGTTACATATCCTACTTCAGAATCCATTATTTATGCACAATGAAGTTCTTGGTAAAGCAGAGGTAATGTTATCATACAATCAGAATTTTTTCCCTGTGGTTCTTTCATGGTTAGTAACATATAGAATTTCTCCTTAAACTCAGATTCAAGTTTTAACTTAATTTACACATTATTGAAAACATTACAGAGCATAAATCAGTTCAATTTTTAAAGTTCTTATATGATATTTTGAGAGCAGCCAAATCTCCCTGCTTGTCTGGACTCTTTCCCGCCCCTGCCACAGCTTGTGGCAGGCTAAATAACTGTGGAGAAAAAGCAGGACTTCAGCTGCAGCTCAGATTACTCTGTCACCCTTTCTGCGTGGCAGACAGGCCCCTGCTGACATGGGGAATGAAGACAAGAAAATTGCTTCATTATAGTGTGTCCTGATCAATTACAAGCATCTAGGAGTTGGGTCTGTCCATCTGCTGCTCTGGCCTGGCCCTAGACACAGCTCTGGGTTATGAAAACAAGGATTATTTTGCCTTGCCTTTTTACCCCCCAGGAATTAGTAAGTGAGAGATTTTCAAATCCCCATACAGCATAGTTTTTCTGCAGTATGTTTTTCTTGAAATCAGTGTTTTCAAACAGGGAGGCCTTTGGAAATCATCTAATTTACTGCTTCACATCCCAAAGTTTCAGAGAAGACAAAAGGCAATCATTCAAGGTCAAAGTATTAGTTGATTTTAGAGTCAAGTCTTGATCCTGAAGAACACATAGGCTTGGACTTTCAGAGCCTAAGGGATAGTAGTGAGTGTTTTGTTTCCTCAGTAAATTCTTCCACTATCTGAATCATCAGATCCCATATTGTTCAGTTTGTGATTAGGCTAGAAGTCCTGACTTCTAGATGGTTCTAGGTTGATGTCAGATGTTTCCTGGTCATTCACAATATTAAGAACATCATTTGACAAGCCATTGAGTTATGATTTCACAAGCCATTAAACATTATTTTAGTCAGGACTCTGATGGGTAAAATAATGTACTAGAGGACTACAAACTATTAGGTCATACACTTGGAACAATAACTAGTCCTGACTTCAAAGTCTGACTTGTATAATCACAGTGCTATGCAAGTCTACTCTTCCTTACCTGAAATTCTTGGGTTATATGTTGTTCAGATTTTAAGCATTTCATATTTCAGTAAACATATATATTATGTGTGTATATGTGTATATGTGTGTGTGTATGTGTGTGTGTGTGTGTGTGTGAGGGAGAGAGAGAGAGAGAGAGAGAGAGAGAGAGAGAGAGAGAGAGAGAGAGAGAGAGACAGACAGACAGAGACAGACAGACAGACAGACAGACAGAGACAGAAAGGCAGAGAGGCAGAGACAGAGAATTTCTAATAAAAGAAATGATGTTTTTTAGTGATACATAGGAACATTGACATCATGTAGGATAAATGATTTGTGGCAAAATGAGTCAGAGAAAAACACTCCATGCTTAGAGCTACTTCAATTTCAACAGCACAGGTAGTTGGCTCAGTACCTATGTTGCCATTTATTATAGCAGGTCTCATGTGTCTTTTTGCCTGTTGGTTCTTAAAGTTGCTGCCAAGCTATGGCCACCATGACCTTACTTGTAATAGTCATTATATAGAAGAAAGGATAACAATGGTCCTCTCTTAAAGGTTTGAGACTGGTTGGCATTACAGAGGGCTTTGTGATCTTTGGCTATGTTGAACCAGACATGTATACCATTTTCCCAAGTTCTATAATGTTCCTCTACAAAATCATTTAGCCTATGCCTAAAAGTTTCAGTTGCCAAACATGTGTTTTATTATTAAATAAAAATATCAGATTCAGGTTGCTCTTTGACCATTGTGTCACCACTTATTAAGAGTTTATTTGGAGTAAGGGAGTATACCACATACAGATTACATGATTTCTATAATACAAGAAAATAAGACAATCAAGATAATCATCCAAAGAAGCCCTCTGTGTGGTAAGATGGGAATGAAAGTGTAGAGACAGCTGACATAAGGCAGTCAAAGTCAAATCTTGACCTTGAAGAACAGATCATGTTTCGACCATTGGATCCTTTCATGGTATGTCAAGAGTCCTTCACATATGAAATATTAACTGCTTTAAAATGATGTCTTTTGCATCCAAATGATGTTAACTGGATTTTTCTCTCTGAGGTCATAGTAGTTCATTGTTGAAATGTCTGTTTTTCTCATGCCACATTTTGTCTAAGTGTTCAGTTTAGTAGGAGCCAAATGAACATTGTGCTTCTGTTCTCTCCCCACATAGCATGTCCTGCACAAAATGGAATCATTTCTCTAAGATCATTGGTCCAGCTTATGCAAAACTAAAACATGATTTTCTTGTCCTCTCTACTACATTTCTAGCCTCATTAGTACATCACGAAGCACACATACTGCACTTTTACTATTGTCAATATATTTTATGTCAATATAGTTATAGTTTTAGCATAATAATTATTTTATGATGTATAGAAAGGGAATATTGCCACAGCCAGTCCCACAACACCCAGAGGAAGCTCCACTCCCAGGCACTCTGACACACCCAGGATCAG
>NC_045030.1:72127753-72133236 GCF_008632895.1 Mastomys coucha | reverse complement strand
ATTTTAAACTCTACTAAATACAATACAAACAAAAAGACTTTATATATTTATGTTCATTTAAGAAAATATTAGTAGTGTTGTATTATTTTGAATTATACAGTTAATATGTTTGGAGTTATTTAAAATTTATATTGAGAAAAATGTATTTTTGCTATTGCTGTAAACGTGCATCTATGCAAGACTTAAATTGACTGTTGTTTTATATCAAATAACTTTCATAATACTTATTTTTATTGTTATAACATTTTATAAATTTTAAGGAATATGACAAAAAAGATATTGTAGGTATTGAAGGGGGTCTCTGGTGGGAGTAGGGGTACAAAAGGGAAACTAGAATGTGATGCAATTCTATTTACTTAAAATATGTTTTTAATTGTTAACCAATTCAGATAAATTGAAATCATGTAACTCTTCTCATCATAATGCAATAAAATTAAAAAAAAGTGATTGTCATTCCCAGGCTATAACCTAGGAAAGTAAAGTCTGGAAAAGTTAAGGTATCTGTCTAAAATTTGACTGATCAATTTTGACTATGGTATGAATCTTATTCTGAAGGTCCTTTCACTCTTTTGTTTCATTGGGCAGTTTGGGATATCTTTCTCTGATCTACAATGGTTGAAGGAGTCTTGCTCTGGTCAATGCATATAATAGCTAGCTTCATTCCACAGTGTCTTAGAATCATAAGCTTCCCATTATTAATGTGGATACATGCATGCCATGGCTATTGTGTAGAGAACATAGGATGACATTTGGATTTAGTTCTCATCTTCTACCTTGTCTGAAACTGAATTTCTTTATTTTCACCTTCTGTATATGCCGAATTAGCTGTCTGCATCCATCTAAGGATTCTGGCACCTCTATCTCATGCTTTGCCAGAGCAACATTGGTGTGACAAATTTGTTCTACTATGCCTTGTATTTTATGGGTTCTGGGGATCTCTACTCAATACCTCATGTTTGTGTGTAAGTGCTTTACCTACTCAGACATCTATCTAGTCCTGTTGATTATTATTATTATTACTATTACTATTACTACTACTACTACTATTATTATTATTATTATAACAATTTCAAACTATGTATCCAAAATTACCTTGTATTTTTTCTCCTACCTTCTGAAGACTGGGGAAGATTACAGGTGTGCACCACTATGCCTAACTCATCACATTCTATTGAGAATTAGAAAACAGTAGGGTCATTCCAATCTAAAGGCCAAAGAAATAGATGGTAGAGCAAGATGGATATCATTAATTACTAAAGCAGAAATAGTAAACCCCAGCCCTTTTGCCTTTTAGTTTTATCTCAGCTCTCCTGGTATCAGTAATGCCCACCCATACCAGGTCTATTGCTTTAAATACTAATCTATTCGAAAAGACCCTCATAGGCACAGTAGAGATCTTGAGATAATTTTGTAACAGTCATTTAGGTATCCTTTAGTCCAATCAAGTTGTCCCTTATAATTAAGGCTCCTAGTTGCTTTTGCTTATGGCATTGTATAGAAGATATTTTGGGTCCAATATGTAAATTTTAAATTACCATAGTGTCAAATAAACTTGTATAAAGAGGATGATTATTTATATTATAACTAACATAAGAGACATTCCCCTTGTTGCTATACCAACATCAGTTTAATACAGCTTCATGTTTTGCTTAATAAATTATATTTATTTTCTGTATGTTTCTCTATCTATGAATAGAACTGAACATATTCTTATGCTCACTCTAAAAGGACTATCTTTTTATGTACTGCAGTTGTTGGGTTCAGATAATAAATTTTATGAGAACGGTGGAAGATATCATGTCAAAGTGATCTTTGGGTCACGTCATGCTTCGTGCTACTTCTAGGAGTTTGGCATTTGTCACTGGGCTAGGGCAAGAAAGTAGACTTAGACAAGAATAACAGTGACCATGGGGCTTTGTTTACTATTTTGCTGAATAATTTCCTTATGTGATCTTTTTGCTTATTACTCTGCCTAATTACTTTCTTATGTGATCTCCTTGTTTATTACTTCACTTGATTACTTTTTCTTTGATCTTAGAACTGACCATGTGCTTTGGATATACCTAGAATGATATAAAAGCAGGCTGGAGAGAAATAAAGCTGTTTCAGACTCAGTATGCTGGAGTCGTCTTATAATTTTGTCTACTTGTTTTTCTTTTTCAATCCTCACTCCCTCGCTTGAGACCCTCTTGACTGACTGAGCTGGCTTGGTTAGCCTGAGAAGGCTATTACCCAACTAAGGCATCCTGAGCATGCTGCCCTTCTGTCACAGCACCACACATGGGCCAGTTCTCTCACCTGTTCCCAAGTGGCAGGTGGGAATGCAAGAGATATATTAAATAGCATTTAATTAAGAACTCATAGAAGTTTATCTAAATTCACTGTTAGACTATGGGCAAATTGTTCATATTTTTATAATCAGCTCTTTATTTTGTCGAATGGCAAGACATGAATGAGTGTTCTCATTTTGGAATGTACCTATACTTAATGGTAGCCAGAAAAAATACAAGAGGCTCAGTTAAATTTAAATTTCAAATGCATAGTGAGTAAGTTAATATATATATGTTCCAAGTATGTATTATCCTAAACTATTTTTTTTTTTGCTAAATTTGACAACTATTGTAATAGTGCCAGCTTTTCAAATGCAGTTATATCCCCATGTTAGTTTCCCTGAGACTCTGACTCCTCTTCTGAAAGTGGGATAAACAATATCAAAAGGTTGTTATAGGGATGCATGGGACAATGGTAACAACAGTTCTGAATATTAGATTGTAGTATCAGTGTTTATATACAGTATAAGTGAATGCATATCATGGCACATGTACACCTGGTAGCATAGAGGAATGTGCCTCTCCTTTTCCTTGCCCTTTCCATTCTTTGAGAAGTATTTAAAAATCAGTAGATTACACCTTAAAGGCTGCAGTGTCATACAATGAGTTGTCATTATCCTGTCCTATACAAACATAAAAATGTTTGATATTTTGTACTAAATAAGCACTTATGTTTAAATATATCTCTTTCTGTTAAATCAATATATTAAAAAAGGTCTACATGGGGTAATTATTTTCCTCAAAGAGTGCCAGAAATACATTGCAGCCTCCTTCCTGCTTAACAGTGTGTAGTAATAAAAGGTCTATCACCCTCAGAATGCTTATTATGGTGACAAATCACTAGGAAAGGGGGGAATGATTTAGTACCTGCTCAATCCCATTTATTCAGATCCTGCACATTCCAAATCTGAGACAAGCTGCCTTGTTTGGAGGGCAAGTGAGAAGTAGTAGTTTGGAGGGAATGGTACTAGGTCAGTTTTCCACCTGGATATCATTTTCAAATTTCAGCCAAGTAATTAAATTTTTTTATTACTGAAGTTTGATCATCTCCCTCCTACCACCACCTCTCCCTAAATAGGAATTCTCTTGTCTTCCTATCCAAGTAAGCCCTGCTATAACTTTAAGAGCATGAAAGCAAATGTGGGGAGGAGGTCAGTGTGCAGGGCAGCCAGCAGGTTTGATGTGTCAGTGGGTAAATGATGGGATCACATCTGGAACAGTTTGGTGAATAAATAAAACGTGAAAGCTCATATATCACTGCCCACCTTCAGATCTGTAAGGGAAAGAGCAAAGAAATTCTCTAATGACCTTGTAAAGTACATAAAAGATATTGAATAAACTCTAGAAATTTTGTGGCTAAAAGTGTCCATATTAAGTAATGGATTTCAGAGTGGGAAAAGGCTTGAAGTATAGGAGGAATCTTCCTCATAACATGCTATCTTATTTTATGTTATTTATTAGCATATGCTTGTATAACTCTAAATAATGTAATTCAGTTTTTAACTCAGTGTTATGGAAGACTTCTTCTTTCTGAAATGTTCCCAGAGGAGTTTTATATTTACACCTAGAGAAGGTTATTTTTGATTGTTATAGTGTTGTCTGCCATATTTTCCTGTCTCCAGGCACCATTCATTAACTTTTTGATAATTCCAGTGTCATTAACATTAAGATATTTTTAAGATAAGAGGTTAAGGAAATTCCATATTCCACATATGAATCAGAATTAAAGTCCAATTGATGGTTGGTTCACCATCCTCAGGACAGTTTAAGAAGGGGCTGTCAGTGACATGTCCCAGCTCTGTCAAGGAACTGTCATATTAAATACCATTTACTTGAAAAGATCATCTGTGTGAATTTCATATTACACATCCAATTGGCGCGCAGGTAGTGTCCTGGCCATTGCCTCAGAAGCTCCTAACTTTCTTTGTGGCCTCAAAGAAGCCATTTCTTCCCTGCCCTCTCTTACTCCAGTTCTGGCTGCTGAAAACAAGAGTTTTCTCATGGTATTGAGTGACAAAGAGAAGTAATGCCCTTCCCCAATTCCTTTGGTGACCATACAAGAGGAGAAGAGACTGTTGAAGCATAAATTTGCTATTTCCTGTCATCGAAAAATGCACACAAAACAAAAACAACCATATATTACCAAGCAGCTCAATGGGTAGAAATATTAATTGAGAACAATGGTCACATTTCAATCAATACAATTCTGGATTGCTAATTACAGTTGTTACATTGTGGAATATCTTACCTAATGTAACATTTATTGGACCGCTGTTGTTTCATTACAAGTCTGAAGACAAGTGGGGCCAGCCACCTACCTCTGTCTCTATTCCCAGCTACTGACTGCCTTGGGGCAACTTGCAAGCCACCTACCACTTCACTCTCCCCAGCTGCTGCTGTGGGGCTACTTGTTGACAGTAAGCTCTATCCTTACTGAGGATAAATGTCTTAGGAACATAGTTCTGGCCTTTGGAGGAGGAGAATGTGACTTTGTTGTTTCCCTCTAATTTCATTCTTCCAAGCCTTAGAAAAATGACTGATTTGGAGGTGAATGTTCTGACTGGCGGGTCTGTTCTTAGTTGGTGTGGAAGGATTCAACAATGTCACAATGAGGCTCATGGCCATGGCTTTTAGTGGTCTTCCTTTTGTATGTATTGAACACATCTGCAAATACTCAGCTAAGGATGTAATTAGGCAGTTTTTCCTTAAATAACAGATGGTCAGTACGTCCTATAATTGTACCAACACTTGAGTATTTACAGGTGTATTCTGGCTATCACCAGCACTGGACTGCCTTGGGAACCACAGTAAAACCCAGACTGAAAATTTGCCAGGGGTGCTTAAATGAAATACTCTTCAGTTACTTTGTTGCCTATTGTCTGTGCTTTCAAGTGGGAAACATTTAGAATCCTTTCCAAACACATTTTGTCACTCTGTGGTCCCAGAAATTGTATGTCCCAGAAGTCCTGGAATGGGAACCTGCATGCTGATGCTGGTTCATGGAGTTGTGGTCCAAGTAGTAAAAGGCAGTTCTCTGAATTTCAAAAGGATTTGTGGCTAGGACAAGATCTCATGTATGTCAGCCTTTATGGACTCATTAGGATCCTTCATCTGTGTTTACGTGGGAAGCAGGATAGAGTGTTTTTCATCTGA
>NC_045030.1:72118974-72127200 GCF_008632895.1 Mastomys coucha | reverse complement strand
GGACTGTGATTTCATATTGACCCTGTAAATATGTCTTCTATGTGAAAATTATGTTTCTGTCCACATGAGGAAATGATGCCAAGAAAGACACATCTTCCTAGGATTGCATACATAGATATCCATGTGTTGAATTAAGGCACAAACAAAACATCATTTATTAAATTAAAAATAAACTGAAGATTTCTGGCCATCAGATAGGATGAAACATTTTCAGAGCTTTAAATTAGTCCTGTGGCAATGTACTTGTTCTTAGTGTGACTGAATATAATGTCTAGACTCAGAATGGAAGGGAATGGTAGTAAGTGCCAGGATGATGGTATTGATAACAATAGTTCTATAAACCTACAGACTTCAGTGCATTCCCCAAAATGAGCAATACTGCTGGAAAAGTTTTAACAAGTTGTTTTGTTGTGCAGAGTGAGAATGCTGCTCAATTTTGTACAAGTGATCTTACTCTGAACAGTGCCCTATTGTCTGAAAGATCTGGGGAAATCTCCAGGCCCCACTAGAAAACCTTCTTTAAATGGATAATATAAAATATATGTCATTAAAAAGGAAATCAATCTGTTTGAAAAATATTTATAGAATGTTTTACACAAACTGGTGTTATACTAACATATATCTTTACCAATAATTTATAAACAAGAGCTTTCATTTGAGAATAGTAGTTATATGTGACATTTTGACATATGTTCAACAACTCTAATGTGATTTGCAAAATATTTCTGTTACTAAATTCTGTTACAAGTACTATTTCCACTTGTTTTACCCAGGAGTGACATTGAAATATTTTCCCTCCAATATCTTAACATCATGATAAAATACCAGATAATTTTATTGTCTTAATTCTTTCTATTAGAGACAGCATGCAAAATTAGTGTTCTTTTTTGAATCAAAGTATAGCATACTCATATATTAATTTTCCATAACACTGCAAAACAAGCAATAAAATTTCATTCTTCATTTTTTTGACAAACATGGAAATTGAAAAACATAAGAAATATAGTATCTATTAAGAAGCATTGGCTTTTGTTAGTACATAGAGTTCAAGGAAAATGGTGGATGTAAGAGAAATGAGTCTTTTTTTCATGTCTTTTGGGTTTTAAAAGTCTTATTTGCTTACTTGGATTGGTGAGTGAGGGATATTGCAAGTTTCAGGCCAGCTTGTGTCTCCCATTACAAAATAAAAACTTTCAGGTGCATTCTCCTCTATATCAGAGAATGCTTGTCAAATGATACATGTGTCTAGTCTTGAATTTGAGAGCCTCAGACTAGATTACACATTGTCTGACTTTCCAGGTAGATTGCTATGACCCATAACTTCTAGGTCATCTTCTTCCTTATCCCAGGAGAAAGATTAATGTGACCTCAGCATGATAGTCATTGTCACAGAATCCTTTCTAGACCTTAAACCATGGCTTCCCCCCACCTACAGGGCCAGTCCCATGTTACCTACAACATATTTCTCCTAACGTCATGTTGACTTATTGCTTTTCAGACAAACTGGCATCTTCAGAGTCCCACGGGTTCAAAGCAGCAGAGAAACTGGTTTCATGAATACTCAGATTCCTCACAGCAGTAGGGGGATTGATGGAAAAATGGGCAATCAGATCAAATCTGGTTCTCTTAAAAAATATGACTGAGAAGGATTATGCTCACGAGAACCATCTTTGTTATGTTCTGTTACAGTGGAAACATTGTCTTGGTCAGGGGTCTATTTCTTAAAATATTCCCAGAACTTTAAATTTTGAAAACAAGTAAAAGGGGGAAGGAAAATTTCCTGTTATAGTCTGCCAAGGCAAACACATGGCCCATTCCCTAGAAACTAGAAATCATAGGATATCACAGACAGTCCCACGGGGATCATCACAGGCCCAAAATGAAAAACAATTGTTCATGCAGAATGTGAGAATATAAAAAGCAAATGTGGTACTTTCCCCCAATGCCTGCTGACCTTGATTGAGATGATTTATTAAAGCACCAGGTATAGGACAAAACTGACTTTAGAAACTGGCTAATTTCATGTTTTAGTTGCTGATAAATAAGTCAGCCCCAGACAAAATGTACTTACGATGTTCTATGAAGGTTTCATTTGTGGAGGAATAAACATCAATCATTTAAAATATTTGGATGAGTTCAAAACAAATCTTCTGTTGCTGTCTGTGGCTGGAATTATATGAACTAATTTCCACAAGGCAGAAAGTATTGTTCAGGAGTGTTATGCTCAAGTAGTTATCATCTAAAAGGAACCATTCTGAATGACATTCTTATTCTAATATGCCTAGTAATTGGGCTAATTAATCAATCAACATTCCTTGTCTCAAATTCAACTATAGTCCCTGACTGGAGTCATCTTTTCCTATGAACAACTGATTGCTGAAAGAATGATATGGTCACTGCATGGTATGACAGTCATTGTAATTCCTACTGGTCACAGGCTTTGCATAATCTTTGCTTACCTTGTTGCAGCTTGTTGATCCCCAAACAGTAACATAACTAACTGTGAAGACTGATGCTCTCCTAAACCCTGAATACAGTTTCTCTACCCTCCTTTCCTCCAAGCTGCAGCCCTACCATCCCTTTTTCTCTTAAAACACAGGCAGTCCTCCCAAGGATATCAAACAAATATGGGATGTCAAGTTGCAGTAGCCATCACCCCTCCTGCAAAGGCTGGACAAGACATCCCAGTAGGAGGAGAAATGTCCCAAAAGCAGTCAAAAGAGTAAGAGACAGCCCCTGCTTTCACTGTTAGGAGTCACACAAGTAGACAGACCAATGTACTCAACCATAACATACATGCAGATAGCCTAGATCAGACTCATATAGGCTCTCTAATTATTGGTTTAGTCTCTGTGAGCCCCTATGAGCTGAAGTTAGTTGGTTCTGTGACCCCCTCTGACTCCTGTTCCCCACTTCTAATGAATTCCCTGAACTCCATCTAATATTTGGCTGTGAGTCTGTTTAATCAGTTGTTGAATGAAGGCTCTCTGATGACAATTATGTTATGCTTCTATCTATGACTATAGCAGGATATTATTAGGGATCATTTAATATATATTGCTGGTCCTGTTTGGTTCTATCCTGGGTTTCTGGGGTTATCCAGTCTCTGATTCCTGCCCGTCCCAGCAGTGTCAGGGTGGGCTCCCTCTTGTATTATGGCTCTCAAGCTGGATCAGTCATTGGTTGGCTACCTTCACAGTTTTTGTGCCACCTTTACCTCAGCATACCTTGCAAGCAGGACAAATTGTAGGTTGATAGTTTTGTGGTTGGGTTGGTGTCTCAGTCTCTTTAGTGGAAGTCTTGCCTGGTTACAAGATATGGCTACTTCAGGCCATGAATCTCCCATAATTGGGAATTATGGGGTCACTTGCCTAGATCCCTGGGAGTTTCCATTGCACTAGATTTCTACCTCATCATTAGATGCCCACAACCACCAATCCAGTTGTTTCTCTAAGTACTCCCTCCCTCCATCCTCCTCAACCTGATCCCTCCTGTTTCTGTCTGCACCTTTCCCTAGTCCTTTGGAGATAGCTACTCTATTTCATCTTCCCAGGGAGATTCACGTGTTCCCATTTGAGCCCTCTAAGACCTGTATGACAAGAACTTCAAGTATTTGAAGAAAGAGATGAAACAAGATATAAGAAGATGGAAAAACCTCCTGTGCTCATGGACTGGTAGGATTACCATTGAAAAATGGCCATCTTACCTTACCAAAAACAATCAACAGATTCAATGTAATTTCCATTAAAATCTGAACACAATTTTTATAGACCTTGAAAGAAGAAAACTCAACTTCATATGAAAAACAAACAAACAAACAAAAACAGGATAGCTAAAACAATACTGTAAAATGAAAGAACTTCTGGAGGTATCACCATCCCAGATTTCAAGCTCTACTGTAGAGTAATAGTAATAAAAATGCATGGTATTGACATAAAAAAAAAACAGACAGGCTAATCAATGGAATCAAATTGAAGGCCCAAACATAAATCCACACACCTGGAAACCTAATTTTTGATAAAGAAGCCACAATTGTACAATGGAAAAAAAGACAGCAACTTCAACAATTAATGCTAGTCTAACTGGATGTCAGTATGTAGAAGAATGAAAAAAGATACATATCTATCACCTGCTGTAGGAAATATTAAATGGACAGGCAAGTCCCTGATCTACTGCCCCCAAATCTCTGCCCATGCATGGTCCTGCCACCTCTGTCTCTAGCTAGCCCCTGCAGTGACCAGTCATGGTATTCCCAGCTGCAGTTCACTTGTCTTTGGAGCCACTAGTTCCTTCTCAGTCATAATCCCCTGTGGTCCGCAGTTCCACATTCCAGTAACCCAGTAAAACAAAACTCTTAAAGCTTATAATTAACCAGTCAGATTTATATATCAATAAATTCTCAATTCACAAGATGCCCATACAATAACTTTTGTGCCAATTGATGATACAAGCTGCCCACCTAGATTAGACAAGTTACCCCAGTTATTTTATCCCTATATGATAACATATCTACCTGTCACCATTTGAAGCAACTCTTGTTCTGGATCATCTTGTCTGTCCACCTCCATCTTGGCTCCTTCCTAGTCTCTCTCTCTCTCTCTCTCTCTCTGCAACTCTTAAATCTGCCTCCCTTTTCCTTGTTCAATCACAGGCCTCCTGCTGCACTAATATTTTGATGTAATTGGACGGGGAAAATCCTACCACAATCATCTTGCATAAAACTCATGACTAAGCTCATCAAAGACAAAATGAAACCAGATATACTAAACCTGATAGAAAAGGATATGGGGAATACCCTTGAATGCATTGGAATAGGAGAAAATTTCCTGAACAGAACACTAATAATGCATTCACTAAGATCAACAATACTAAATGGGACCTCATGAACCTGAAATGCTTCTATAAGGCAATAGACAGTCAATAGTGTAAAAGTAGCTTTTATTTGGCAGATGTAAAAGTCATCTCAGAGGCTTACTGCTGAATAAGCTCACTTTTTCTAGTTCTTTCTGAACTGTTGCTGGCTAGTTCAACTCAGCTGTTCTTGGACAAACTCCTCTCCAAGCTGACTGATTCAAACTGACTTCTTTCAGCTTCTGACAGATGTGCTCTGCTTGCCCTCAAACTAACTCTGACAATCTGTTCTAATCTTCTGGCTCTTCCTCATTATCTGGCTCATCCTGTCTTCACCTTCGTATAGTTTGTTCTCTCTGCAACCTGTCTCTGTAAACTGTCCTGGAAAAACTGCCTCTGAACTCTACAAACTTAACTGCCACAAACTCAACTTCACTGCACTACCTTTCAAATGCCTCGTTCTACCTGCGCTGCTCTTAAATAGCCTTTCTTTCCTGTCTGTTCTTGTGAGAATTGGACTTACCCTATATCTGACTCATTCTCTCAAGTATTTCTCTCATTGTCACTTTGTCTCTCAATAAGACATAATTTTTTAGGATTAAAGGTATGTAGTAAGATCATGTTTATATTTTAGCCAAAGGCATTAAAGGTCTATCCTTCCAGCCAGATCGCACAGACCTAGAAGGTCTTTGGATGCTATCCCTTGCCAGAGCATCCATAATGCTGGATTAAAATTTCTCTGCAAAGTAGGACAAAATAGCAGCTTGCAGAATGGGAAGAGGATTTTCATCAACCCCACATCTGATAAAGGGTTAACCTTCAAAATATATAAATAACTCAAGAAATTAGATATCAACAAACCAAATAGTCCAAATAAAAATTGTGGTATAGCTCTAAACTGAATGGTCAACAGAGGAATCTCAAATGGCTAAGAAGCACTTAAATAAATGTTCAACTTCCTTAGCCATCAAGGAAATGCAAATCAAAACTACTTTAATATTCCATCTTACAATTACCAGGATGACTAAGACCAAATCACAAGTGACAGCACATTCTGGAATCCCCCCCCCCATTGCTGTTAGAAGTGCATACTTATGCAGCCACTTTGGAAAAAATATGGTGGTTTTTCAGAATACTGGTAATAGTTCTACCTCTTAAATCAGCTCTACCACTTCTGGCCATATACCCAAAAATGCTCCACCATACCACAAGGACACTTGTTCAACTATGCTCATCGAAGCTTTATTTGTCCCTTAACTGAAGAATGGATAAAGAAAATGTGCTTCATTTATACAATGGAATACTACTCAGCTATTCAAAAAGGACATCATGAACTTTGTAGACAAATGGATGGAAGTAGAAAACAAAACTATACTTCATCAGGTAACCCAGAACCAGGAAAACAAACATGGTATGCACTCACTTATTATTGACACTAGCTATAAAGTAAAGGATAACCATGTTACAATTCACAGACCCAGAGAAGCTAAGTAACTTGCTTGCCAAAATTTAAGTCAATTATATACTTTATCCTAGTTTTCTTTCTGTTGCTGTAATGAATGACATCAGCAAAAGTAACTTGAAGAGTAAAGGCTTTATTTGGCAGGTAGCAATATATCAATGAGGGAAGTCAGGGCAAACACTCAGGCAGGAACTTCAAGCAGAGACAATGAAGAACACTGCTTACTGGCTTGCTTCTTTATACAACATGGCCCTATTTCCCACCTAAGTGTGGCATTGCCCATAGTGGGCTGTACCCTCCCATGTCAATCATTAATCAATAAAATTCCCAGAGACCAATTGGAAAGAGACAGTTTCTAACTGAGGTTACTTATTCCCAAGTGATTAGTTTATGTCAAGTTGATAAAAACTAGTCAACAGAACTGACTTGTTCCAGGAAATGTCCCTTCCTTAGTAGACAGAAAAGATTTGTCTATTTCTTAAAATAGTTTTCTAACTTCTATAAATGTAGTGTTTGGAGGAAAGCCACATCTTCTCTTATTTTCCCCAAAGCTATAAACTTTGGTGCAGCCTTCTTCCCATTTCAATTGTATATCCAATGATTTCCAACAGACTACAGTACATTAAGATGAGGGCTTAGGAGGAGAAACAGACTTAGAGGAGATAAATGTCTTTCTGAAGATTTGACAGCAAGTCAGAAGCAGAGTTGGGGTTGGACTCCTAACCTGTCTTCATGTCCTTTCCCCCATTATTCTATGCTATTTCTCACCTGTATGAGAATACAGCCCATCTGGTCTGTGCAAGGTAAATAGGAATCATATCGTTGCCTCTAAACTAACCCCTATCAACCAGCATTTAGCTAACCAGTATTTAACTAACATCCTTTTTACAATCCTTAATAATTTGATAATTTTACATTTTTATACTATGGAGTGCGGATTGAAGATTTTTCTTACATAATTTTTTCTAAGATTATCATGCTTATAGACTGAAGAGTTGTGTGCAGGCTGTTTGCTCCATGGAAGCTGGTCTATCTTTTATACTTACCATATTCAAGTATCCCCACTGACTAGGTATGACATTTATTATTTTATTTTGACAAATTAACCCATGTGTTCTGTCTACTGTCTCTTTCCTACCATCCTTGCCTTTTAGCATGATTAGATATTTCTGACAAATTTCATATAGCAAGTCTTCCCTCCTCAGCCTCTGGAGCCTGAATCCAACCATTCAAAAGTATACTCTTCATGTCTATAGTAGATATGTATTACAAAATTCTTTATTTTCCTAACAATGACCATACAAGACTACTCATTGGGACAAAAAGGAAACAAGAAACACGGTCGTTTTGTTTACTAATTTTGTGACAAAGTTTCTATACTTCATGAATTGACTATTGGTGAGCAAGAGTTGATCAGCTTGATCATAGCTATTTATTAATTATATTAATATCCTATACCTAGCACTGTTGAGTCCATGAGCAAGAGAGATGAGGTACCTTCCCTAGTTAAGCTTGCTGATTATGGATGAAACTAGAGAGTAACAAATGAAAATATGTGCAAAGTATCACTATAGGTCATATAGATGCTGTAAGAAAGTGGATTTATCTATATTTGGGGCCAAGTGGCATTAAAATTGAAATATGAATCAGTTGTATGAGTAGAAAGTAGAAAGGGGATATTGAAGATAGAAGAAAAACTGCATATAAGTGTGGGGAGCTGCAGCTGCCACCCTATGTACATATATTTTGAACACCTGGTTTCCGGCCAGAGCAGAGAGCATTGATAATCAAGCCCTTAGTTGGAGAAGCTGAGTGCCTCTAGTTTGTGATGCAAGCAGGTATGAATTCCCGCAGCCTATTATACTTTGCCACGTAGCTGATGCTGATTGGGACCAGGAAAAGTATTTAACCCA
>NC_045030.1:72114986-72118963 GCF_008632895.1 Mastomys coucha | reverse complement strand
TGCCTCCTTACTTCCACTGGACGGGTAAGGCAGCCGACATATAAGATAGTTTCAGTGTCAGAGATTATATTGAAGGACCTAAGATGTAGGAATTTAGAACAGCAAGGTGTAGAAAGATATGAAACTGATGAAACTTCCAGATTACAGTTGGGTCATTATAAAAGTTAAAATGTGATGAGAATTTTAGCAGAGACAAGGAGGAAAATTATGGAGGGTCATAAGTAGGGACGTGGCAGTGTCAGATGGACCTATAATCAGCTCAACTCCTGTTGTATCCTTTACATGGTTTGGTTGAGGGACTATGCATGCTCCCTGGCTTTACATGTTGGTGATCACCTTTGTTCTATGAGCCAACTTCATTATCCCTAAGGGAGCTACGATTTGGCTTTCTTTTCTTTTCTTTCATTCTTTCTTTCTTTCTTTCTTTTTTTCTTCCTTCCTTTCTTTCTTTCATTGTAAATAGATTTTTTATACAATGTGTTATGCTTATGGTTTCTCATCCCTCTGCACTTTCTAATTCCTCTCCACCTTGTATACCATCCAGATATACCCCCTTTCTTTTATTAGAAAACAACAAATATATAAGGTAGTATATGATGAAACAGAACCAAACAAATCAGAAAAGGACAAGACAAACAGGGAGAAAAAAAAACAAGATAAAGCACAACAAGCAGATATAAACACAGAAACCCACTTATTCACACACTTGGGCATCCCACACACTAACTGGAAACCAAAATAAATATGCATGGACCAGTAGGTTAGTAAATAAACAAATTTGAAAATTTAAAATATCACTAAGACTAGATTTTTTCCCGGTGAGACTCCCTTAGAGAAAACGAATTTTTCATTTCTAAGTGGCTGGCAATTGTAGATAGATTAAGGATTAGCAATGGGGACATTATGGTTTCTCTTAAGGGGAGAGGTCATTTACCTCCACTTTACCTGGTCTTTTCTAATGATTCAGCTTTGAAGAAGCTGCTTCTGTATGGTTGTATTTGGTGAGATTTTGCACCTTAATGTAACATCACTGCTTCTACCTTCTTAGTTTTTCTTTCTTTCAGAGTACTACATGGCCCAAGCTGCATTCAGCTTTTTCCTTTCCTTTTTTTTTTTTTAATCTTCTAATTCTGATTACCTCAGACTTGCCTATTAGTGAAAACTTAAATGGTATCAGTTTTATCTACTGACTGTATTTTCAGATTTGTGATTGTCTGAACATCTTTGTTATTTGTTTCCATATTCAGTTGGACAATTTTGATTTGTAATCTCCTTGGGCAAGGAAGTTGCTTTGTGGTGTTTGGAAATTGTCTTTCCATTTATCCTGTTTTCGGAATAAGTGCTCTGGGCAACATTCATAGCAATTTTCATAGTTACATTGAAAATTTTTCACTGCCAAAACCTCACTCTGTATTTTATTTTGGTCTTTGTGGGGGCACAAAGCACAATTTATATGTCCAGAAACACTGTATTTGTGGTGGGATTGCTTTGGCTCATGAAAGCCTTACTGGCAGCAAGCCTGACTTTGCCCATTAACATCAGGAGAGGCTCTTATAGTCCTTGGGTTTAAAGTTTTCTAGTAACATAAAAACACAAACCATTAAAATATACTTATTGTTTTCACCTACATAGAAAAGCTTCAGGAAGAGCTAGACAGCTCAGTAGTGGAGAAAGTAGTTTGATGCATTTTAGTACATCCACTTAAAATACCATTGATCAGAACTATATTGATGATATAGCAAGAGACAGGTTAGCCCATGATAAGAGCAAGGAACAAGCTACTAATTTGTATGCACAACAATCATAGGTGGGAAATCTCAGTGGATTTATGGAGCAGAGCAGAAATAGAATATAAAAACAAACATAATTATCAGCCAAATGCCCAATACATTACAGCTATGAGGTATTCTATGCATAATTTTTCATTTACCACTTACAACAATGCTGAGAGGCCAGCAATATCATAATACTTATTCAGCAGATGAGTTCAACTTAGGCTCAGTGAAGCTAAGTAGCTACAGATCACATTTCTAGGGAAAGGAAGACTCAAGAACCAATAACTGAGCTTCTCCCAACTGTATTTTATTTGATTCACTTGCTAATAAAAAAACTAGTATATTATTTTGCTTTTGCTTTTTATCATGGTATAATGCCACTTATTATGAAAGCATTGAATGATTTAAAAACAATAATATTTTAGCAATTGTGCCTGTGAGACACTTTTGTAATTTTTTTACTTTTTCTTCATTTCTTTTGAATAAGTTCTTCTATCCTATATCCAATTAGTGATTAAATATATATATAACCATTACTATAAAAAAGGAAGGAAGGAAAGAAGGGAGGACAGAGAAGGAAGAAAACAAAAAGGGAGGGAGAGAGAGAGGAAGGAAGAAGGAATGGAGGAAGGGAAGGAAGGAAGATAAAAGGAAGAGGTACAGGAAGGTGGAGGAAACTTTATCACATGAAATCTTTTAGAAATACTTGGCAATTTTTGATGAACATGCCACCTAGACTTTTGTCCTGGGTATCCTCTTACTTCTTTGTTCCATTTTCCCATGACTAGTTTTACTCTCATACTTGTGAGGGATAAAAATGCATGCCTATTGTTGTCCTTGTTCAGCTCATATTTGAGTGGTCATATATCCTCAGTTGGATATAGGATTTTATGCTCACCTTCCATATCTATGCTGGTGTTTGGTCTGGCCTTATCAATAGGAGTTAGTTTAATCCTATGCTCATTTAGCAAAACAATATTGGTAGGTTTTTCACTATAGCCTATAACCTGTCTCCCATAGGTTCTTGAACCAATAATGGTGGTAGATATGGGTTTTAATTTGTGGATGGAACCTTAAATCCAACCACAAAGTAGTCACTACCTTGATGTTCATATCACCAGAGCACAAGTGTATTCATCTTTCCATGCCAGGTATTGTAGTTTCCAAGCTTCATAGCTTGGCGAGTTTGGTGTTCACTTCTTTCTTTCAATAGTTTACATAGCACCTTCTAGTACTTTGAGATAGCTATGCAATAGGGATAAAGCTTTCAGGTTAGTATCACTTTGATTTCTCCATGTTTTATGATTTAAGTTTGTGATATCTTTAGCAATAGAGTCTTAACCATCAAGTTATGGAGAATACCCAATAACGTTGACAGTAGCCTGTGATGTTTAAGGATCTATAGGACTTCATTGACTAACAACTCCAAAATAGATAACTCATTCCTTTTAAGCCTGTGGTATCTAGTAGGGCTGTTTGTTGTTTATTATAGGGTATCTTAGTCACTGTTCTATGGCTGTGAAGAGACACCATGACCAAAGCAACTCTTATAAGAGACAGCATCTAACTGGGGGCTTACTCATTACATTTTAAGAGGCTTAGTCCATTATCACCATTGTGGGAAGTATGGTGACAGGCAAGAAATAATAATGCTAAAGAAGTAGATGAGAATTTCATCCTGATCCACTAGCAAAGATAGATAGATGACAGATAGATAGATAGATAGATAGATAGATAGATAGATAGATAGACAGATAGACAGATAGATAGATAGATTGATAGGTAGATAGGTAGATTGATAGAGGAACACTTAGACCTGGCATGCCTAGCAGTAAAGTCAAAGCCCACCCACAGTGACATACTTCCTCTAACAAGACCACACCTACTCTATCAGGGCCACACCTCTTAATTCTATTACTTTCAAATAGTGCCACTTTCTGGTGACTAAGCATTCAAATACAGGAGCCTATGGAATCATTATTTAAACCACCACATAGGGCAACTCCATTTTAATTCTATCTATCTATCTATCTATCTATCTATCTATCTATCTATCTATCTATCTATAATGTATGCTTATATGTTTATACATATGAATCTTTTATTATAATAGGTTCTTTTTTCATTAATTTAGTTTTTAATTTATTTTCTATACTCCATATTCCATTCCCCACTCTCCCATCCACCCTTGACTGTTCCACA
>NC_045030.1:72090089-72114848 GCF_008632895.1 Mastomys coucha | reverse complement strand
TCCCCCCCCCAACTGACCTCTAAACTGCCTGGAGCCTCTAGTCTCTTGAGGGTTAGGTGCATCATCTCTGAATGAACACAGACCCAGATGTCCTCTACTGTATGTATTGGGGGCCTCATATCAGCTGGTGTATGCTACCTGGTTGGTGATCCAGGGTTTGAGAGATCTCAGGGATCCAGAATAATTGAGACTGCTGGTCCTCCTACATGATTGCCCTCCTCCTCAGCTTCTTTCAGCCTTCCCTAATTCCACAACAGGGTCAGCTGCTTCTGTACATTGGTTGGGTGCAAAAATCTGCATCTGACTCTTTCAGCTGCTTGTTGGGTCTTTCAGAAGACAGTCATGCTAGGTCCCTTTATGTGAGCTCTCCATAGCCTCAATAATAGTGTCAGGCTTTGGGAACTCCCATTGAGCTGGATCCAACTTTGGGCCTGTTGCTGGACCTTCTTTTCCTTAGGTTCCTTTCAATTTCCATCCCTGTAATTCTGTCAGACAGAAACAATTATGGGTCAGAGTTTTGACTGTGGGATGGCAATCCCATCCCTCACTTGATGCCCTGTCTTCCTACTGGAGGTGGACTCTATAAGTTCCGTCTCCCTACTGTTGGGAATTTCATCTAAAGTCCCTTCCTTTGAGTCCTGAGAGTCTTTCACCTCCCATGACTCTGGTGCATTCTGAAGGGTCCCCCAACTTCCTATCTCCTGAGGTTGCCTGTTTCCATTCTTTCTGCTGGCTCTCAGGACTTCAGTCCTTTTCTCTCACCCAATACCAGATCAGGTTCCCTTCTCTGCCCTCCCTGCCCCTGTCCACTTTCCCTCCCAGGTCCTTCCCTCTGTCCCTCCCTTCTCCCTCCCTACTTGTGATTGCTTTCTTCTCTCCCCTAAGTGGGACTGAGGCATTCTCACTTGAACACTTCAGCTTGTTGACCTTTTTGAGCTCTGTGGACTGTATTTTGGGCATTCTGTACTTTTTTGGCCAATATCCATTTATTAGTGAGTACATACCATGCATGTCCTTTTGGGTCTGAGCTACTTCACTCAGGATGATATTTTCTAGTTCTATCCATTTGCCTGCAAAACTCAGGATGTCCTCATTCTTAATAGCTGAGTAGTATTCCATTGTGTAAATGTACCACATTTTCTCTATCCATTCCTCTGTTGAGGGGCTTCTGGGTTCTTTCTAGCTCCTGGCTATTATAAATAAGGCTGCTATGAACATGGTGGAACATGTGTCCTTATTACATGTTGGAGCATCTTCTGGGTATATATCTAGGAGTGGTATAGCTGGCTCCTCTGGTAGTACTATGTCCAGTTTTCTGAGAAATCTCCAGATTGATTTCCAGAGTGGTTGTACCAGCTGGCAATCCCACCAACAATGGAGAAGTGTTCTTCTTTCTCCATATCCTCTCCAGCATCTGCTGTCACCTGAGTTTTTGATCTTAGCCATTCTGTTTGTTGTAAGGTAGAATCTCAGGGTTGTTTTGATTTGCTTTTCTCTGACCATTAAGGAATTTGACCATTTATTTAGGTGCTTCTCAGCCATTTAAGAGTCCTCAGTTGTGAAATAGGTTTCGATATGAAGTTTTCAAAGGTCTTTATTTATTCTTCCCTCTATTACATTATCAAACCTGCTCTCCCACTAGTACCATGATTTAATTATTCCCTTTTTCATTATTCCCCTCTAAGCTTTTATATCACTATGTTCCATGTGCTCTCCCTTAAAAGGGGCCTCATGGCCCCTTACTAATTTCCTCACCTCTGTGGATATTTCAAATAAAACACACTGTTATTTAGAAGGTTTCAGGGCCATTGTATATATGCTATTTTGACTTGAGATTCTATACTTCTGGTCAATAGAGGCTAAAGAGTCTGCTGAGATTAACAAGAGACTAGCACCTTTGACGAGAAACATTAATGTCACCATGACAATTGATACTGGCTAGCAGTGATTAAGAGGACACCAGCATCACTGAGGTGAAATCTGGGAAGTATTTCCTGAAAGTCACCACACAGAAGCTGTGTTTCAGAGGTAGTCAGGCTTGTTCCTTGAACTGGCAGCTGAACTTGGTAGTGTAAGACTCATCCTGATAGTATTGGTTTTGAAGACATGGAAGGGTTATAGAGAGCATCTGAGACTTGGAACTTTGAGAGACCAGGAGAAGCTATTGGCAAAGATACAGTCTCAGTAGCAGTTGAAAGACCAGTACTGAATGGGTCATACAAAGAAGTTGAAGCTTAACACAGTGAGAGGCTAGCAGGAGCTATTGGTGAAAGTGCAGCCCAGTTGCAGCAAGTGATCCCCAGAATTCTTGAGGTACCAGTATTATAGGATGGCAATCAAGTACAGCAGCAATGGTGAAGGGAGCCAGTGGGAGCTGAGGAAAATTGCATGTGCTACAGAGGGCAGATCTAGAGAAGTCAGAAGTCGCCCAACGCCTTTGGGAGATCCAAGAAATTATTGAGTATTTCCAGATATTGTACTTTGCATTATTTACACAGTTGCAATTTGGTTTTGGTTTAGGTCAGATTGTGACTGTACCCTGGTTCTTCTCTCTTGAAATAAGAAAGTATTTAACATATTTTTGATTTTGCAAGATTTCAAAGTTGGGAGACTAAATTTTTAAGGAGATTTTATGTTTCAAAAAGGACTTTTGGATTTTTAAAGAGTTTGAGTCACTCCATTGGAGATCATTATATTAATTAAAAATAATCCAAGTGAGGAATGAACATTTTCCAGTCTCACTACTACATGGAATGCTTTTGAAAAATTGGCTTCACAGAAGTTGAGAGTAAACTAATGATTACTAAAGGCTGAGTAGAAGAGTAGAAAATGGTGAGAAACTGATCAATGGACACTTGTTATTACATAGGAGGAAGAATTTCTTGCAGTGTGTGACTCTAGATAATGAGCATGCATATATTTAAAAAGCTAGAGCAAAGCAATTTGAACAATTTCCCATTGAGAAATGATAAATGTTTCTGCAAGCATATTTACTATGATTTCTCTATTATGTGATATACGTGTGCATTGAAATATCATGTGATAGTCCATAAATATATAGTTTTTCACCATTAATTTGTTTATTCACTTTGCAGTTTGATTGCATCCCCCTCCCTCCTCTTCTCCGTGTTCCATCCTTATACCCCTCCTCCAATTCCCCACTCTGAGGTGCAAGAGATGCTCTCCATGGGTATCCATGTACCCTGGTACATCAAGTGACATTAGCAATAAGTGCATTCTCTTCCACTGAGGCCAGTAAAGGCAGTCCAGTCATGGGAAAGGGATTCAAAGGCCCACAACAGAGACAACCCCTGCTCCAGTTGTTAAGAGACTCACATGAAGAGCAAACTGCAAATCTGCTACATATGTGTAAGTGGTCTAGGTCCAGCCAAGGTATGCTATTTGGTTGGTGGTTTAGTCTCTGTGAGCCCGCATGGGCCAAGGTTAGTTGACTCTGTAAGTCTTCTTATGGTGTCCTTGACTTCTCTGGCACACTCATTGCTTCTTCCTCAAGCTCCCCCTATTGTTTGGCTGTGGGTCTCTGCATCTGTTTCCTTTGGCTGCTAGATGAAGTCTCTCAGGAGACAGTTAAGCTAGGTTCTTGTCTCAAGCATAGCAGAATATCATCAATAGTGTCAATAGTTGGTTCTCTCCCATGAGATGGGTCTCAAGTTGGGGCTGTCATTGGTTGGCCGTTCCCCTCTGTCTCTGCTCCAGCTCTATCCCTTGTAGGCAGAACAAATTCTTGTAGGCAGAACAAATTTTGGGTTGAAGGTTTTATGGGTGGGTTGGTGTCCTTATGCTCCCACTGGAAGTTCTGCTTGGCTACAGGGTGGCCTCTTCAGGCTCTGGGAAAGAGAATTGAAATCAGTGAGGTGGAGGCAGCTCTGAGATGGGAGAGACCCCCAGGAGTCTTTGGGAGCAACCCTATCTGAGACTTCTAACAGCAGGAAATATGGAGCCTGAATATGTGCAGTCTTAAAATAAGCTATAAGTAAATATAGCCATAAACTCTGAATCTCAAATGCCTGTGTTTGTCTTTAAATAGCAAAAGTACACAAATTCAAGTAGAATGCATAGAAGTTAAGTGTTTAGAGGAAAAAAAAATTCCCTGACATCTGGAGGTTGGCTCATTACTCATTCATAGTTAGACCTTGGTGTTCTGTTAGACAGAAGAATTTCACATTGCACTAACTTAATACAAGGCCATTCTGTGGCTACAATATAAGCATGATAAAAAGCAAGAACATTTGTCTTCAAAACCACCCAATGGGTCCAATATCCCATTATCCTGGTAACTGTGCCAGCTTGCTACTGTTACTATTTTTGTTTCTTTGTTTATTTATTTAAGTTTTCTGTTGTTGTTCTTTTTCAAGACAAGGTTTCTCTATGTAGGCCCTATTCTTTTGAAGCTCCTTCTGTAGAACAGGATGGCCTCGAACTCAAGGGTCTTCCTGCCTCTTGCCTACCACTTGCTGGCATTAAAGGTATGCAACACCATGCCTGGCTCTGGGAAAACTGGCAGTATTAGCCTTTCCAGATCCTGTCTGCTCTTCCCTGAGGCACTTGGAAGCCTTGGAAGCAGACTCTCTCCACCTGACCTTCCCAAGGCATTTATTCCATTATCACCCCAGTCTCACTCTGTCTAGAACACATTTCTGTGACTTATAGCTGCTATCAGGGAAAGGCATCAGTTTTGGAACCAATTTACTGGCTTTGGTTCCCACCATGTTTCATCCAAACCCATGTGGCTTCTGTTAAAGCAACTTTCTTTATTTAACTTCAGTTGTTTTTCTTTTCTTTGTTCTTTATAAAAAGTTATCATAAACATTGTTAGGGTTACGTTATGACCTTTTAAAACATGTGTACCACTGTTTGTTCTTATCTATCCTTCCTACACTACCTCTACACATCCTCCCTGTTTCCTCTCCCTGGTCCCTTTCTCACCTCAAATAGCACTCTTCTGTTTTCATGTCACATTACCTTCTATTTACTTCCTTTCTTCTTAAAATCTCTTTCTCACTGTTTCTGTTCTACTTCCACAACTTACACACCAAACACACACACAAACACACACACACTCATAAACTCTCCACATGTGTGAGAAACCATGCTGTATTTGTCTGAGTCTGGTTTATTTCACTTAATTGCCTCTTATTCTATTCATTTCCAAGAAAATGTCATGATTTCACTTGTATTTATCACTAAAGAAATTCTAGTGTGTGTATTCCACATCTTTATCTAATTACCTTTTGTGGAAATAAGACCAATTCCAGTTCTTACCTATTATGAATAGTAAAGGCATTTTGATTCACAGTCCTCTGGGTATGGAACCAGAGCTGGTATAGCTTGATCATATATATGCTAGTTCAACCAGTATTATATAAAGCTTTCCTCTTTCTTCACATCCTCTTCAGCAATTATGCTTTAATATGAGAAACTTTCAAAAATGTTTAATTTGCATCTCTTTGGTGGATAACAACGTTTAACACTTTTTCAAATATTTACTGACAATTCATATACTTTTGACAACTTTTTATTGAGTTCCTTAGCCAGTGTGTTGATTGGATGATTTGTTTTATTCACATTCAAATTATGTCATTCTTTATATAATATAGCTATTAATACATTATCTGATATGTTATTGGCAAAGATTTCTCCATTCTATCTCTTCACTCTGGTGACTCTTCCTTTATTGTACAGAAGCTTTTAAGTTTTTATATTAGGCCTTTGTTCAATTCTTTGTATTATTTCTTGTTAATATTTGGGTCCTTTTCAGAAACTGCTTAATTATATATGTGTCTTGAACTTGTTGATGTTTTTTCTTTTACTTTTTTAAATGTATTTTTCTCTAGTGGTTTCAAGGTTTGGGGTCTTATATTAATTTGATACATTGTGAATTTATATTTATATAGGATGTGAAATAATAATTCTGTGCTTTCAATAGTTTTTGCCCTGATAATTATTATTTCTTGCTGTCTGCTAGTTTTGGGTTTAGCTTGTTCGTAGTTTCCTAAATGATTTGATTCCATCTCTTGTTTCTTTGAGATTTCCCTGTCTTGTTTTTCTTTATTTTTTAATGTTAAATACTTTCCTGTCAGAACTGCTTCAGCTGTATCCCAAAGCTTATCCTTTCATTTTCAGTTTATTCTAGGAATATTATACCCCATTTTTTCAGCAACTCAGTCATTATGGAAGAGTCATTCTTTGTGTATTTGTGGACTCTGTTCCTATTAGTTTCTAGTTTTATTCCATTTGATTGATAATGTACAAGAAGTTATCTAGATGACTTACTTGTATTTGTTAAGACTTGCTTTTTGGCATAGATAAAATATTACCTATTTTAAAGAAGTTTCACAGTCTACCAAGAGCTTGTATTCTATATATGCTGAATGGCATAGTCTATAGAAATTTGTTAAGGCCATTTGATTTTTAATATGATTTAACCCTGGAATTTATTGATTTTGAGTTTTGATAACCTATCTAAATGTGCAGTCATCCACCTTTATTGTATCACACTTTCTTCTAGGATTTTCTGGTTTACAATTTGAAACCTTATGGTTCATTTCTAGATCTTCTTTGCTAGTGTGTTTTTCTCAGGAAGTCTATTATTGGATGGACTCTAATGACTAGGACTCTCTTTCTTCATATAATGCATTCTTTAATGTATCGTCTGTACTGCTGACATTATAGTAATCAACTGCCTTAGTGTTTGTTTGGCTGCCTATTTCCTTATTTTTCATCAAGTTTAAATGATAGTTTTACTGGATAAAGCAATTTTTGTTGGGAGTTATTTTGGAGGCATTAAATATATTGCCCCATGCTTTCATGGTTTATAGGATTGCTGCTGAGAGGTCTCCTGTTATTTCTATAATTTTGCCTTTGTACAGAAGTGCCTTGGTTTTTTTCTGTTGCTATTATAAAATGCCCTAATTAAAAAAGAAAAACAACTTAAAGATGTATTGGATACTAGACATGGAATACTACCACCCATAGTGTCCTGAACTTCCCACCTCAACTATTTCTCAAGGCATGCCCAGATGTCCATCTCCCAGGTGATTCCAGAATCTGTTAAACTGATAATTAAGAGTAACAGCCTGGCGGTGGTGGCACACGCCTTTAATCCCAGCACTTGGGAGGCAGAGACAGGTGGATTTCTGAGTTCGAGGCCAGCCTGGTCTACAGAGTGAGTTCCAGGACAGCCAGGGCTACACAGAGAAACCCTGTCTCAAAAAAACCAAAAAAAAAAAAAAAAGAGTAACCATCAGAATAAGTTTGTGTTTTCTCTTATTTTTTTTTACTATTACTTATTTGCTTTACATTTCTGGCATTTGTTTATAACATACCATGGATGGAGAATTTGTTCTCTAGTTATGTATATGGAGTCTTAAATGCATTATATGTGGGTATCCAGTTCTTATTTTAGATATGTCCACTAGAAAATATGTTAACATTCTATTAAATGCAGTCCTTATGTCTTTAATGTTTCTCTCAGCTGCTTTTTCTGTTCAATGGATTCTTGGATTTTTTTTCTCTTTACTGTCTCAGCATTCTTGGATATCATGTTTATGTTCATTTTTTATTTCTTTGATGATTAAATTTATAATAGTATTTTATTAATATTGACAGACATGCTTTCTAGTCTAGTGTTTCTCATCAGAAAGTTAGATGGACCTGCATTATAAGATTGCTGTAGAGACTATAGTTGATGAAAACAGTCATTTTTTGATCCTGATGCAATTTTATAGATATCTTGGTAACAGTAGCAGGAAAGTAGAATCAGTGTTAGAGTCAGTGGTTTTAGCAGTCAAGTACTTTACTACTTTAAAGAATCTCTTCTATTTCTATTTCTTTATTTTTAGTCAATGGTTGGGACATTATTATTTTGGACATAGTTGCTGCTTCTCTCCAGACATGTTTACCTCAGAGCAGTGTAGGATACTAAAGCAGCTAACATGGAAGTCTGTGGATTTATCAGCAGCCAAAAGGAGTGCTGGTGGTTTTATAAAAACTTTAACTGCCCATACTTACGTTAAAGATGATGATGTGGGGAAAAGTAATATGATTCAGTTCCTAGAATGCTTGCATAGCATGCATGACATCCTGGGTTTGATTCTCTGTAGTAAATGCAAACCATTAGTGATGATGCATGAATATAATCCACGAAATAAGGAATGGAAGGCAGGAGAATCTAATATTCAACATTATTCTTGCCTATGTACATAGTAAATTGAAGACCAGCTTCAACTACATGATGCCCTGTCTCAAAAACAAAAACATCCAAGGTCTTAATTTCTATAGCACTGAAATGGAAACATCCATATATGACATTTTAAAATATTTGGTTTTCATTTAATAATGACACACTGTTGCCAGCTTTGACTAACTAGGAAAGAATTGGACAGTATGCATGCCTCATTTGTTATGGTGATCTCTGCTTTCCAGAGAACATTTTTTTTTGTGTATATGTATGTAAAAAGGAGAAATATAAAAACAGCTTTTAGTAACTATTGTTTTCTTTTGTTTAATGTCAACTGGTCAAGCATGAGTTGAAAGTTACTGGTGTTTTTAGATTAGAATGGCAAATGTTGTTTTAAATTGCTATGAAGTTTTAAACTTCAAAAAATTCTGCAATATATTATCACTGGAATAATACTAGAACAATTACTACAAATAAACCTCCACACATTTCCTGAATTAAAATGTACCAGCAAATTAGAAGTGAATTTGTGCCCTGTTCCTTCCTCCTAGCCTTGGTACTAGCCCATCTCCTAAATTTGCATTAAACATTCCTTTGTTTTTCTGCTAAACATTTCTAATAATCACTCCATGCATCCACAAGCACTGTCTTTTCATCTTTTTATCTTTGAATGTTAAATGAAATTGCCCCCCGGAATTTCTGTTAAATGCTTCTTTTATTCATCTTTTCTTTTTAGAAATTTCCTATGCTGCTGTTTATTTCTATAGTTTGTGACAATATCCTCCTGGAGAACTTTGCCTCACATGATGTATAAAATCAGCACAGTGAAACCATGATGCAGGGCATTTATCATAGGAATAATATTTAATTCATATATTTATTCTACTTGTAAGAAACCATTTGGTTATTTCCAGTTTGGGTCTTTTTGATGTGCTCTTGTGAGCACTTTTAGATGATAGGTCTTTTTTTATTAGATATTTTATTTACATTTCAAATGATAATCTCCTTTCCAGGTTTCCCTTCTGAAAAAAAACAAAAAACAAAAAAACAAAAAATCTGTTCCCCCTCTCCTGCTCACCACCCCACCCTCACCAGTTTACTGGCCCTGGCATTCCTGTACACTGGGGCATAGAACCTTCACAGGACCAAGGGCTTCTCCTCCCATTGATGACCAACTAGGCCATCCTGTGCTACATATGCAGCTGGAGCCATGGGTCCCACCATGTGTACTCTTTGGTTGGTGGTTTAGTCCCTGGGAGCTCTGAGGGTACTAGTTAGTTCATATTGTTGTTTGCCCTAAGGGGCTGCAAACCCTTTAGCTCCTTGGGTCCTTTCTCTAGTTCCTTCATTGGGGACCCTGTACTCAATCTAATGGATGGCTGTGAGCCTCTACTTCTGTATTAGTCCGGTACTGTCAGAGCCTCTCAGGAGACAGCTATATCAGGTTCCTGTCATCCAGTACTTGCTGGCATCCACAATAGTGTCTAGATTTGATGACTGAATATGGGAAGACTTCCCAGGTGGAGCAGTCTCTGGATTATCCTTCCTTCAATCTCTGCAACTTGTTCCATGGGTATTGTTCCCCCTTCTAAGAAGAAAGGAAGTATCCTCACTTTGGTCTTCCTTCTTCTTGAGTGTCTTGTGGTTTGTGTATTGTATTTTGGAACCCCCAAAATACCCATGGAAGGCGATAGGTCTTATAGTACAAGTGTTTGTAGGACAAATGAGAGTATAACTGCTGAATGACAGATTGCATTGGGTTCAGATTTTCAAGTATTGTGAGTAAAATGAGAAATGGTTCCCATAGGCTGGGTTATTTCAATACTTGGTCCTCAGTTGTTGGAGGTGATATTTGGAGAGCTCTAGGAAGTGCAGCACTGCTGAAAAAAATATGTCACTAGGGTAAGTCTTTGAGACATTAACACCTCACTCCACTTCCAGTTTGTTCTTTCTGAAGCCTGCTCACAGTTGGAGATGTAAGATCTCAGCTATCTCCTCCAGCCAAGGTGACTGTTGCTTGCTGTCAAGCTTTTCCATCATGATGGGACTACTCTCACCTCCCTGCAACCATTAATCTAAATAAACCCCACCTTCTATAGAAAGCTTCCTTTGGCCATGGTGTTCTTCTAGAGCAACAGCAAAGTAACTAATAGAGCAATAAATGTCAAGATATTTTCCAAAATATTTGTTCTTTTCATGCCTCCAAGTAACAAAAGATTTGAATATACAAAGGATTTAAAAAAGATTCCTGTGAGTACTAAAAGTGAGGTGTGTGTGTAAAAGTTGAAGCCTGTAATATACCTTAATGCAGGACTCGCCCTGTGAAATAGAGAAGTTTAATAGCATATTTTTATTCCTGACAGTAAAGTAGCATAGATTTACACTTCTACCAGAAACATATGGGTTTTGCTGGTTTTCAACATCATCCTGACAATATTGTCAGACATTTAAAATGCGTATCAATGTCTTATATGTGAAATGGTATGGCATTGTGGTTTTAATTTTAATGAATTATTTATATTAGCATTCAGTATAATCAGTTGAATTTTGGAATTTTACTATGTATGTGTCATCCATAGTCCTAAGTTGTTCATTTTGCCCTCTTCTGTGTCTCATGTTCTCCTGTGGTATCTTTCCCTTTTACCTTCATGCCACATATATTTCATTATCCTTTCTTTTACTTTCTCTTAAGAACTCGTCCTCATCTTTCATAAACCATTTCTAGTTTCATGACCTTCACTTGCACATGCATACACACACACACACACACACATCAATATGCATTCATACATACATATCTTATTGAATTCTTTTGTATAGTTTTTCTCTTGAATTAAATTTTTTTTGTAATTGATTTCTAAGAGCCTACCATGTGCTTTGGATACTAATGATTTATAAATAATATATGTTATGAATAGTTTTACTATACTTGTACTACCTTTTCCTACTATGCTATTGCATCTTTTTATAAATTAAATATGGAATTCCATGTATTTGAATTTCCTAGTCATTTTCAGCTAGCTTACATCTTTTGTAAATTGTACATTTTCTCCACTTAGAGATTCTAGTGCTATAACACTAATGTCTTTATCAAACCTTAAATACTTTTACAGTTCACATTTAAGCCTTTCCTCTGCTTAGGGCATTTTTTAGTATGCTATGAAACAGGTATTCAGTTTTATAACTTTGTTCATGAGAATAAGTATTATGTCAATGCTATACTTATTAAAATGTATTCCTCCACATGGTACAGAGAGCTTGTTGTGTCTTGTAGCAGTTTAATATATGTGAGAGCTGCATTTGTGGATCTCTCTTCTGTTCCAATAATACATTTGCTCCATGTCAGGCTTACACTCACATATTTTAACTTAAACTGTGCCTTGATATTAACTGGTAAATCTCTCATTACCTGTTCATTTTTATGAATGTAGACTATGTTAAGAAATTGGCTAATTTCATAAAATGTTGAAATTTAGTTTTATTTTCCCTGAGGGAAAAGTTTAGAGTTTTTATTTGAATTACTATGAATCTATGCTATCAGTTTAGCGAGAATTAAATCATTATAATATTCAGACTTTTATCCAAGAAAATAATCCACTCTTATTATTTACTTTGCATAATTATGTTTAAATTAAGTTTCTCCATAAACAATTGTTCTCATATTTTTCCTTAGTGCTTTCAGGTTAGAGTTTTAAAAACCAATTGCACTAAGATTATTTAGGAAACCATAGTGTTTTATTTATATAACTGATAACTGAATATTTATTATATCTAAAATTAGGATGCACTCCATATTTTAAGATGGAGTTTCTTTACATTGTAGCACAAGATTGATTAGAGCTCCATGTGTAGCCCAAGCTTGCCTCCAATGAACAATCTCTCTACTTCAGTCCAAATGCTAGAATTACAAGTATATACTCTAACACATTCCATTTATAGATATTGATAGTTTAGTCACACTATCTTAAATCATCTGTGCACTGCAATGTACAGTGCAGTCCTCATCAAAAGACCATTGAGGAGCCAGTGAGATCATTTAGTAAGGATGCTTGCTTCTAAGTCTGATGATCTCAGTTCAATCCCTAGAACATACACACAGTGGCAAACAAAAAACAACTCCTGAAACTTGTACCTCTTACCTTCCTCTTACCTTAAATGATATGACACACAGATACTGTGACACACATACGTGTATATGTCTGTGTGTTTGTGCACACACATACTTACAAATAAATATATGTAATTAAAAATAGCAATGGCATTTTTCACAGAAGTAGAAAAATACTAAAATTCACACAGAAGCACAAAAGACTTCCCAATAGCCAAAGCAATGTTACATATAAATTGCTGTGCTAGAGACATTGTTATTACTGATTTTACAACATGCTGCAAAACCATAGTAACCACAGCAGCATAGACCAACAAAACAGAAGAAAGATCTTAGAAATAAATCTACACACCCAGAACCTACTGATTTACAGTAAACATATTAAGAAGGGATAGAACTATTGTAAGAGTTAAATAACTGGGAAGGCTGCTGCAAGGTAGTGTCTTTTTTACACAATAGGGCTAGTGCACCAATGAACTCTCAATAGCTCTGGTTGCTCATATAATACACACAAGACCAGACCAGTCATCACACCAGCATGGATAAGAAGGACTCATAAAGCTCCACCACTAGTTTAGAGGCACTGGAAGTTGTAGCTACTAAGAGACAGAGAATTCACTTGTGACAAGCTTCATGTTAAGTTGGCCATGTCCCAGTGGTCAGTACTACATACATGTGCATATAGACAGCACTAATTAGACTCATATGTATGTATATGTATATGTGTGTATGCACATATATGTATACATATAAAGATGATATATACTAATTATATATCAGACATATATGAATGTGTAAATTATATATACTTAGAAGAAGACAAAAAGAGAAAAAGTCTAATTTTTGTGACCTATGTACTCACTGGAAGATGCTCAAACTCCCAGTGGCCAACCTGTTAAAGAAACCAATTCTTCCCCATCTACACTGGCCCCCTGCCCTGAAGCCATCAATTGTGGAAAGCTACAATTTAGCATCTTTATCACCATTTTTAAGAGCTCTCTTTAATGGATTTCTATCTAGGCTGTTACTTTTGGGGATGGGGGTAGGGTGAGCCTATGGGATGTCATAAAAGCCTTCTATGTCCCTCTTTCTCAACTGTGAGTCTTCAGTAACAGGTGGCCATTGTCCACTAGTGCCGACCAGCCCATCAGTTCCTGGCTGGCAATAGCTTGGATTTATTTTTAAATATTTCCCATAATATGTGGCAAACCAATGTTTGGGCAAGAATCCACTAGAAATGTAAGATTATTAGCCTGAGAGAGTTTTATTGTCTAAGAGAGAGAGAAAGCTGGGACGAGTCACATGGCCTCAAGCAAGGGAACCTTGAAACAAAAAGAGGGCTCTGAGGTCCCCTGCTGTGGAAAAAGACAAGATGGCTGCTCTGAGTCAGAGAGCCTGAGAATAGAAGCTGCCTACATCTTGGGGCAGATACTGATTTAACAGTGAATGTATAAAATTGGGATTATTTGCTTTTAGGATAGATTTTATACAGATTTTGTCTGGATCACGTGGGTAGTTTTGCCCATGGTTCAGAACTAGGGTCGGGAAAATTAGTCACTGACTCCAGGTAGAGAAGGCAGTGATAATTACCTACTATAACAGGTATTAATTAATAAATGCTTATGGCTCTAGGTAGAGAGCTTAACAGATAGATGGTATAACAAGATGGCTGCTCTAGGCAGAGAGCATAACAAATAAAAACTACCTGCTTCCTATAGGCAGATATTAGTAAAAGTTTGAATTAATTGTTTTAAAGATCTTACAAAGATATATTGCTCTAATACGCCTCACAGGATACTCAAATTCAGTCTAACATAGGCTCCACAGGAATCTTGGGTTATTATTCTGCTTGGCAAAATAGGAAAGGCTTAAGAATAGGCACATACCATATTTTAGTTCATTTCATTTGTTTTGGATTGTTTTAATTTTCAAAATGGGTGTGATGTTGACTTTTGTGGTTATATGACTCCTCTGTGAGAGAAGTCAATATAAATGTTTTTCTGGTAACTGGCTCAAAGATATGCTGATTTGGGAGAAAGGTTTGTCTTTGTGTTTTTAGAAAAGGTAATTAGTGTCTATACACCTTCCAGAGTAATATGGGTCAGATTTGATAGAGGGAGACCTTCAGAGAACTAGATTCCGGAGAATCAAACAAAAAGTTATCTTGATGATATTTGTATATTACAGAATGTACAGCCTTGGTGAGTCTCATGGTCAGATATTTTAAACTGACCATGTTGAACTCTTGATGTCTTGGACTTGCAGCAGGATCCAATCAGGACACAGATGTCAGAGACTAAAACAATGGTTGGTATGGCCTTCTTATGGCCAACCAACTCCCTCATTTTCCCTACCTTTATACCCCCCCCTTCAAAAATATCTCAACACCCAGATTCAGCTTGAAGAAGTTACAAAGAGTTGTCATCCCAGCTCCCTGGGCTTTGGGGCTAGAGGTGGTTATTCTAAGGTTACTTTTCTGGGTAATTTAGAAATGGTCATAAATGGAACTGGAAAGAAATAGCTAGAATTGATTGTGTAGCCATAATTGCATTTGGTAGAAATCTTTATAATAGATACTAAGTTGAAGTCATAATTTCTTATTTTGGTAAATAACTCATTTCGATGCAAAATCAAGGTTTTCATTGGTATAAATTTCTTCTACTGATACAAAATTTTTAAGAGAACAAGGCTTACCCAGTTCTTCTATAAATGCCATTAAAAACTGATCTGAGGTGTTTAAGTCTGTGAGTTAAGACTAAATAACAAACTCATGGCTCTGAGTTTATTGTTAGGGTGTTTTTAGAATATTTAATTATAAATAACTGAGAGTAGTTAATGGACAACAGTACAGATTACTTCACATATAGAGTTGGTTTTCAAAGATGTCAGAAATCTATAGAATGTGGCATTTATCGTTGTTTATTCACTTATTGTTGAGAGAAATCTGCTTCTAATAGCTCCCCATTCATGGATTCAAAGAAGCAGCACTTCCAGGTGAGGTGGTACATTATGGCAAGGCGCCCACTTTTCAGAACTTGCTTTTTATCTTGAAGATCTGTACTGTCCTTGAGAGGACACAAGTTACAGGTTAGGACAGCTTAGTTCTGCTGAGACAGAATAAGCTAGTCCTTAATAATTCCTGTTTTTCCAGATCTGTCAGATTATCCTGGGCTAGAAGGCTGAAGACTGATGCTCCAACTTCCTGACTTACTGGGGCTGTATATATAGGCAGCTTTCTCTACAACTTGTCTCAGTTCTGGAAGCTGTCTGTGTTAGGATTCCTATGTTTTCAGCTAATGTTGATTGTTCTCGGATTTCTGATGGAGTTGAAAGACTACTTATAGTATCATAGGCAACCCAGGATATTTAGCAATGAGAGAACATATTTGAAAAGATAATTTTCAGGTAGTATACATGCTAAACAAGGACATAACAAATATGGGTTTAAGTTAGGATAGATGACAGAGTATTCTATTTAATTGCCAAAGATGATGGACTGGATGTTAGGTGCATCTTATACTTTATAATTTACAAAATGGTAATAGTTGTGCTCAATTTATATTTGAGAGAAAAGTTGTTTTTTTTTTTTTTTTTTAATTTGGACAGAAAGGATGAAATGTAGCAGAATTACGTATTAATACAATAAGAAGCCTGTGATTGGACAGGGAAAAAGGAGGCAGAGCTAAGAGTTTCAGAGACAGGGACAGGAAGAGAGGAGAAGGAAAAGAAGATGAAGAAGAAAAAGATGATCTAGATTCCACATGGCTTTAAGTAGCCACAGGTAGCTATGAATATCATATAAGGGATGGATAATTATAGGACAATTTGTCTTATCTAAGTGTACAATTTATATCAATATCAATTGGCTCTCAGAAAATTTTGTGGATGTTTTGTGGGGTGACAATTTGCTGATATAGATCTGATTTATAATTTACAAGCCTTTACAGTTTTGATTTTACCGGGTTACTGGGATTTGGAACTGCTGACCACAGGGTGGATGACTGGGAATGTGAGCAGAATCCAAACTGCGATTGGTCATTGCATGGGGGTAGCCATAGAGAACGGGGTCTCCGGGGCCAAGAGTAGCTGGGTATAGTGTGAGGTGGTGCATTTTTTAATATTTCCTGCAACACTAAAAGTAGTTTCCTTACCCTTTACAGTCAGTGGGAGCAGAGGCCATGGATTTCCACATGGTTTCTGGAGACCATGGACATCCAAAGTGCCTCTGGTGGCACATGCCATGGACCTTAGAGTGGTCTCTGGTGGCAGTACAGATCACATGCATCAACACAATCCTCTGCTGAAGCATAGGTCATGGGCACAATCATGGTCCTTAGAAGCATTATGGCCCATGGACATCAACAGGTCTTCAGGTGGGAGCATAGATCATGGGTATCCATATGGCCACAGATATCATCATGGCCCCTGGCTGCTATAAGACCACAGACAGCTACATGAACCTCTGGCTTCAACACAGCCTGGAGCAGGGGACCACAGATACCAAAATGTCCTCAATGGGCAGTACAGTCCATATGGGTCTTTCGAGAAGGTCCAGTCCAGAAATTGAACTATATTTTATTTCAGACATCCTGTCATTTCTCCAAACCAAAGTGATTATGCAGTTAGGCAGCATGTTGGGAGACTAGGTCTGTTCAAACTCTATGCTGCTTGCTACTCACTACCTTGTTGGCCTTACTCAACAAGGACATATTCATCCACTACACTACACATCCACTACAGTTTTCTCTTCAAATCTCGAGTTCTACCTCTCTCCATCAAGTACTCACTGCTCTACTCGGTTCCTTCATCTTTTCCATCACTCCATCACATACTTATTTATAGTAGTAGCATTGGAAACTATCGTGTGTTACTTAGTATACTTTTTGCTCAAACAACTTGACCTGCAAATATTAATTGCAGTGAGTCATTGGTCTGGTTCAAGATTTCCAACTTTTGAAGTGTCATAAATACTGGACTATTGCTGAGACTCATTACTAATATCCTACCTACTGTTGCGTAGAGTTAAGGCGATGTTGCACCTAGGCAAGGTATCCATAGCCTGCAGGTAATGCTGGGGCCCAGCATCAGGCTACTCCACATCTCCCTACCATTAGGGCAAGTAGCCCTGTGGGTCATCTGCATGACCTTTGTACTTGTAGCCTTCTGTCTGAGATGTAGCAGCAAAGGGTATAGATTCATCATTCTCCACCTACACGGCTCTGTGTCACCATCTTTCTTTCCAGTTTTGTGAGTCCAACTTTTTTTAATTAATTATTTTATTTATTTACAGTTCATATGTTGCCCACTCAGTCCCCCCTCAAAGAATTTTCTCCCCATGCCCCTGCATTTGCCTTTGGGATGGTGCTCCCCCCTGCCATTATCCCTCTTCCATGGAACATCATGTCTCCACAGGATTAGGTGTATCCTCTCCCACTGAGGCCTGATAAGGCAGTCTTCTGCTACATATGTTCTGAGGGCCCATATATGTTCTTTGGTTGGTGGCTTATACTCTGGGAGCTTTGAGGAGTCAGGATTAATTGACACTGTTGTTCGTCCTATGGGGTTGCCATCCTCTTCAGCTCCTTCAATCCTTTCCAAACTCTTCCATAGGGGTTCCCAACCTCAGTCCAATGGTTGGCTGTAAGTATCTGCATTTGTCTCAGTCAGCTGTGGGTAGATCCTCTTAGAGAGTAGCCATACTAGGCTCCTATCTGCAAGTACAACATGGCATCAGTAATTGTGTCAGGCTTTGGTGCCTGCCCATGGGATGAATCCCAAGGTGGGCTGTTCATTGGATGACCTTTCCTTCATCCTCTTCTCCATTTTTGACCCTGCATTTCTTTTAGACAGGAAGAGTTCTGGGTACATGGTATGTACTCACTGATAAGTGAGTCCACCTTTTAAATGCATCTTCCCATAAGATTTGACTCCCCTCGCCCCTTAGTTGTTCCAAAGCAACTGTGGGCTCTACAAACTCATTTTCTGTGAGACCCTTCAGAGCCTCCATGGATCTCTCAGACTTTTGTGAGCTCTACTTATTAACATTTGTCAAAAATTTCATAAGACATGATGTTGTATCCAATAAAGAACCTAATTTCATGATAAAAAGGGGCATATTCATTAAGAGGACATAAGAATGCTCAGTATGAGCCAAGTAACAGTTTCAAAACTCAAGCAAGAGAAATAGATTTCAAAGAGAAATTACACAATTCATGGTTATATATTCCAACATACCTCTGTCAATAACTGACAGAGCCAGTAGACAGAAAATCACTTTGATTATTGGGGTTTGAATAGCACTCTCATCTAATCTAACCTAACTGACATTTATAAAGCATTACACTCCAGGACAACAAAATACAGATTTTTTTTTTTTGGTGTTTTGAGACAGGGTTTCTCTGTGTAGCCTTGGCTGTCCTGGAACTCACTCTGTAGATCAGGCTGTCCTGGAACTCAGAAATCCACTGCCTCTGCCTCCCAAGTGCTAGGATTAAAGGCGTGCACTACCACTGCCCAGCTCAAACTACAGATTCTTTTTTTTTTTAAAATTTATTTATTATTATAAATGAGTACACTATAGGTGTCTTCAGACACACCAGAAGAGGGTGTCAGATTTCATGGGTGATTGTGAGCCACCATGTGGTTGCTGGGATTTGAACTTACGACCTTTGGAAGAGCAGTCGGTGCTTTTACCCACTGAGCCATCTCACCAGCCCCCAAACTACAGATTCTTATTCAGTGTCCACAGATAGCTTAACTGTGTAATTCATATATATTAGATCATGAGTTTTCAACCATTTAAATTATGTTATATGACAAGAACAAAACTAAATTAGAAATCTGTGGAGGAAATAGAACTGATAAAATCTTCAGCAATGTGCAAGTAAATAATATACTCCTAAATAGCTGATAGGTTAGAGATCAAACAAAGGGGGAATTATGAGGCACATGAACTGATAAGGATATTGCATCAAAGATTTTTAGGGGCTGGTGAGATGGCTCAGCGGGTAAGAACACCAACTGCTCTTCCGAAGGTCCAGAGTTCAAATCCCAGCAACCACATGGTGGCTCACAACTATCCATAATGAGATCTGATGCCCTCTTCTGGTGTGCCTGAAGACAGCTGCAGTGAATTACACCAGAGTGAGCGGGGCCAGAGAGTAGCCACACACATGATGGCTCATGGGCCATCTGTACAACTACAATGTACTCATACACATAAAATAAAATTAATCTTTAAAAAAAAAGATTTTTAGATAAAGTTATAGTAGAACCTAAACATAAATGTATAAGCATTAGAAAAAGTCATTGCAAATTAAATTAGAATGAATATTGAAAAAGTAGAATAAGAGAATCTAGTAAGACTAAAATCAAGCAGAAAAATAAGAACAATAAAGCCTGAATGAGAAATTAGAGAAATAGTAAAGAATAATTTTAAACTGAACAGAAAGTCAAGAAAATGGAAACAGTTCTTTGAGGCTGGTAAAATGAATAAGATTCTAACCAGCTGATGGATAAAATGAAAAATGATCAATTAGGAATGACAAAAGTGACAAACATTCAGATGCTTTAGATAAAAAGATAACAAGGCTATTATTAAAATATTTTAGCAATGACATTAATGCATTTTTTAAGATTTATGTATTGATTTTATGTATATGAATACACCATTGCTCTCTTCAGAGACACCAGAAGGGGGCATCAGATTCTATTACAGATGGTTGTAAGCCAGCATGTGGTTGCTGGGAATTGAACTCAGGACCTCTGGAAGAGCAGTTGGTGCTCTTAACCCCGGAGCCATCTCTCCATCCCTCGATTAATGCATTTTTTATAAGGACAAAGTGCTATGGTATCTCAAAATAAAATGGCTTGTTTAAAACAAACTGTAGATAATATGAACAACATACTGTATATTAAACAAACATAATTTCCTTCTATATTTTTATCATTGTTATTAGTGTGTGTGTGTGTATGTGTATACTCAATATAGGGTGACATATGGAAGTCTGAAGAAAATGGAGGAAGGTGTTACCTTCCTTCTGTTTTGTGCTCTGGGGATTGAACTGAAGTTCTCAGGCTTGTAAGCCAAGTATTTTTATCTACTGAGTCATTTTCTTGGTCCCAAATGGGGATTATAGTTAATAATTGTTAAGATTTAGAAATAAGCTGGACAGTGGTGGCACATGCCTTTAATTCCAGCACTCATGAGGCAGACACAGGCAGATTTCTGTGAGTTTGAGGCCAGCCTGGTCTACAGAGTGAGTTCCAAGACAGCCAGGGCTATACAGAGAAACTCTGTCTAAAACAAAACAAAACAAAACAAACAAACAAACAAAAACAAAACAAAAAACAAAAAACATTTAGAAATAAAATACCTGAGCTGGATATGTAACTTAGTAGCACAGTACTTGCCTAATCTTTAGCACCACACTATAAAAACAAAATTAACAAGGAAGAAAAAAATAGATGTAAAATGTCCCCTGAGAGGCTACTTGCTAAGGACTTGATTATCAGTCTGTGAAACCTTTAGAAGGTGGTGCAACCATTTAGATGTGGGGTGTGCTAGAAGGAACTGGGTTACTGTGGCAATTCCCACCTCTCTCCTTCCTTCTCCCTCATTTCTACTTTGCTTTCCCTTTCTTCCTTCTTTTTTTCTTTCCCTACTTTCTCAAATAGGCAAGTTAATGTGATATATTACAGACCACAAATTCTTGACCCTCCTGCCTCATCCCTTTAAGTACTGAGATTACAAGTTGCATGTGCCAGGCCCAGCCTACCAATTGTGTGAATAATATATAATAGCAATTTGTATGAACTTTTTTAAAAAATTGAAGAGGGACTAAATACTTTCCAATGTATTTAAATAATGCCAAAATTATCCCAATAACAAAACCTAACAGGTGCAAATGAAATTAAACATATTCTCAGCAAATTTGGTCAAAAATTATATAAGATAGTAATACATTGAGACAAGCTGAAATTCCAGAATTAGTCTAACATCTGAAAAACAGACAATCATGCTAATGAGATAACAAAAACGTTATTACCTCAGTACATGCTTAAGAAGCAACTGACCAACTGGTTTGCTAAATCTATAAATAGTAAATTGGAGGAAAGTAAGAGAAATAAAAGGTAACTAGATGTAAAATAGAAATTAGATTCTTTATTTTCACATGTTTTTGTGGGGATGGAATCTAGGAAAATGGTCTTAGAACTAATGTGTGACTTTAACAGATGCAAGATACATGTGCAAAGATTTGAGACAACACTTTGCAGTAGTAAAGATAAACCAAATTGGAGCAAAAAAAAAAAAAAGCAGTATTGCTTATGATAGCATCAGAAATATATGGAATTACATTTTACAAAACATGAAAAACCAATTTGGGTATATTGTCATCATAACAATATTAAGCCTTCTAGTAGTTTCCATTTCTTTAGTTCTTTAATTTCTTTTCACAATGCACTCCAGTTTTCACAGTACGTGTTCTGAAATCCTTTTGTTAGATTTATTCCTAAGTATTTTATTCTTTATACTATTTAGAAATGGAATTTCTTAATTTCATTTTCACATTGTTCATTGCTCATGTAGGAAATACAATTGGTTTTGTACATTGATATTGTACTCTACAAAATTACTAAGGCCATTTATTATCTCTAATAGATTTTTATGTTCATTTCTTTCAGTTTTCTGTATGTAAAATCCTTTTATGTTCAAACAAGGGTAGTTTTCTTTCTTCTCCCCCTTTCTAGATGCAATCCCTATCCAATGTGGGATAGAAGTAGGGAGAGTAAGCATATTTGTCTTGTTCTTAATCTTAGAAGAAAATCACTGCATCTCATCATTATGGATGATAATATCTGTGGGTTCTTTATGGATACATTTTTATTAAGGTGATGAAGCCCCATTATATTCCAAATGTCTTGAGAATATTTTTTCACAAAATGTACTATATTTCATGTTTTACTCCACTCTTCAATTGATACATTGAAATTCTAACTTGCAGTGTAATGATATTAAGAGACTGGCTTTTAGGAAAGCAATTTGGTCACAATGGTGGAGATCATTTGTGCCCTTACAAAAAGGAAGCTCAGAAAAACCTTAGTTTCTTTTTTTTAATTAGATATTTTCTTTATCTACATTTCAAATGTTTTATCTTTTCCTGGTTTCCCCTCTGAAAATCCCCTATCCCATCCCTCCTACCCCTGTTTACCAACCCAACCACAACCGTTTCCCTGTCCTGGCATTCCCCTACACTGGGGCATCAAGCCTTCAAAGGACCAAGGTCCACACCTCCCATTGATGTCCAACAAGGTCATCCTTGGTTATATATGCCACTGGAACCATAAGTCCCCCATATGTACTCTTTTGTTGGTAGTTTAGTCCCTGGGAGCTCTGAGGGTACTAGTTAGTTCATATTGTTTTTCATACTATGGGGCTGCTCCTTGGGTCTTTTCTCTAGCTCCTCCATTGGGGACCCTGTACTCATTTCAATGGTTGGCTGAGAGCATCCACTTCTGTATTTGTCAGGCACTGGCAGAGCCTCTCAGAAAGCAGCTGTATCAGGCTCCTGTTAGCAAGCACTTGATGGCATCCATAATACTGTCTGGTGATTATATATGGGAATGATTCCAAGGTGCGAGGTCTCTGGATGGCATTTCCTTCATTCTCTGCTCCACACTTTGTGTCTCCTCCCATGGGTATTTTTTTCTACATTCTAAGAAGGACTGAAGTATCCACACTTTGATCTTTCTTCTTCTTGTGCTTCATTGGACTGTGAATTGTATTTTGAGTATTCCAAGCATTTGGGCTAATATCCACTTATCAGTGAGTACATACCATGTGTGATTGGGTTACCTCACTCAGGATGATATTTTCTAGAACCATCCATTTGCTTAAGAATTTTATGAATTCATTGTTTTTAATAGCTGAGTAGTACTCCATTGTGTAAATTACCACATTTTCTGTATCCATTCCTCTGTTGGATGACATCTGGGTTCTTTCTAGGTTCTGTCTATTATAAATAAAGCTGCTATGAACATAGTAGAACATCTGTCCTTGTTATAGGTTAGAGCATCTTCTGGGTATATGCCCAGGAGTGGTATAGCTGTGTCCTCTGGTAGTACTATGTCTAATTTCCTGAGGAACTGCAAATTCATTTCCAAAGTGGTTGTACCACCTTGCAATCTCACAAACAATAAAGGAGTGTTCCTCTTTCTCCACATCCTTGCCAGAATCAGTTGTCACCTGAGATTTTATCTTAACCATTCTGACTGATGTGAAGTGGAAACTCAGGGTTGTTTTGATTTGCATTTCTTTGGTTACTAAAGATATTGAATATTTCTTTAGGTGCTTCTCAGCCCAGGACATTGAAAACTATTCTCAACAATAAAAGATCTTCTGGTGGAATCACCATCCCTGACCTCAGGCTGTATTAAAGGGCAATGGTATTGGTACAGAGACAGGCAGGTAGATCAAAGGAATAGAATTGAAGATCCAGAAATGAACCCACACTCCTATAGTCACTTGATCTTTGACAAAGGAGCTAAAACCATCCAGTGGAAAAAAAGACAGCATTTTCAACAATTGATGCTGGCTCAACTGGAAGTTAGCATGTAGAAGAATGTAAATTGATCCATTCTTATCTCCTTGTACAAGTGGATCAAGTCCAAGTGGATCAAGGACCTCCACGCAAAACCAGATACACTGAAACTAATAGAAGAGAAAGTGGAGAAGAGCCTTGAGCACATGGGTACAGGGGAAATTTTCCTGAACAGAACACCAATAGATTATGCTCTAAGATCAAGAATTGACAAATGGAACCTCATAAAGTTACAAAGCTTCTGTAAGGCAAAGGACACTGTCAATAGGACAAAATGGCAACCAACAGATTGGGAAAAGATCTTTACCAACCCTATATCTGATAGAGGGCTAATATCCAATATATACAAAGAACTCAAGAAGTTAGACTACAGAGAACCAAATAACCCTATTAAAAATGTGGTACAGAGTCAAACAGAATTCTCAACTGAGGAATACCAAATGGCTGAATACACCTTAGTGTCACGGACTGGGGTTTCTTACAGGGTCCCTTGTTCAGTGGGACAATGGGTTCTGGCCAGGTGTGCACGGGATTCAGCTTTGACAAATAGACAGAGACTACACAAGAAGTGTTCTATCTGAATGTATTTCTTAAAAATGACATGAGGCTTTTACAATCATTGCAAAAGAGAGATGAAAAATCTGGCAGCTCAGTAGTTGAGGTACATCTGAGGCCATCTAAAACACACTAGGTCTAAAACATCAGCCATCTTCTCTGGACTGGCGCAACACCCCTGGGCTCCGAGCATGTTCAGGCCGCATGGGGGCCAGAGTCCTGGGGGGTTGCGGGTGCTCCAGCCAGGAGGGTAGAAGCTCGAATCTCGAATCCTCAATGCTGAATGCTCGAATCTC
>NC_045030.1:72088835-72089851 GCF_008632895.1 Mastomys coucha | reverse complement strand
TGGTTCTAGTCTGAGTGCGAGCGAGTCCAAATGCTGAATGCAGACTGCTGCATCTAGAATGCTGAATGTAGAAGGTCTCTCTCACACACACACACACACACACACACTCTCAGATTAAGGTCCCGCCCATGCCCATTTTAGGTAAAACGCCCACTATGTTAATCTTTTGGGGAAGTAGAGACAGTCTCTTGCTAATTCCTAGGAGTGGTTCAGCTGTAGTACAGGATTGAGAATGAGGATTTTACTTGACCTTGTCCTGGGATAAGTCTGTCATTCTGTGAGCTTCAGTGCCCTACCCACAATGCCGGAGGCAATTAGTTTGGATGGCTTAACATTCCAAACCAGGGTTTGACTAGGAGGTTGGAACATTGGTGCAGGTCAGAGAGCAATGTCCGAATTTTCTTTTTCTAGCTGTTAAGAAATGATATCTTGGTGGGCCCCTAGCACACAAGTACGAGGACATATTTGGGCTACCTCTGAGTTTGGGGTGCCAAGTGACAATGTGGAGGCAGGAGACTGACTTTCCTTGAAGTTTACGCCTCAAATATCGCCATCACGCAAAGTGTGCTTGGCACCTTAGTTTCTTTTTCTTATGTAAAGATGAGAATGCTCAATGAGAAGATAGCAGTGTACAAACAGGAAAAGTTCCCTTGTATGAATTCTACTGTACAGATATTCATGTATTGGACTTTCTTCTCCCAAACATATATTTTTCCAGGAAGAAACAAATTTATTGTTTATAAGCTACTTAACATGTGGGATTTTGTTATAACAAACCAAAATTACTAAGATACGAGAAGATTTTTTACTTTTGTTTTTAACATATTGAGGTACTATGTCTATGTAGATGAGTGTGTTTTTCTGTTTTATTTTCAAGCTTAATGTCATCGTTATGGTAAACTAAATTATTCTTCAAAATACTTTTTACATTGTCTTTTTTTTTAAGTCTTATTGCATTATGATGAGAAAAGTTACATGATTTCAATTTATCTGAATTTGTTAACTTTTAAAAACAT
>NC_045030.1:72084767-72087909 GCF_008632895.1 Mastomys coucha | reverse complement strand
ATTCATTTAAGAAATGCTGTGTGTATCAAGATGGTCTATCCATAAAGTCATTCACCAACTGTTTCAATAATGGTTCTGCTTGGAGGGCGGCACAGACATTAGGTGAGGGTAAGAATCTAGTTCATTGGTTGTTATAATTTGGAAAAGCATTCATCTCAGAGAAAGAGTAACTTATAAAGTCCTCTTCTTCAAATTGATACAAGAGTTACAAACGTCAAACAAAGCATTCAGTCTCACTCTTTGTTGTTCTCTTACCCTACAAGCCCCTCCCAATTTAATTGTCTTCATTTCTTTTGGGACTATAAATAATTTGAAATATGTAATCTGTTCTGAAAAGCATAGTATAGTGTAAAAACATGAAATAAACAATACTATTAATAGAGAGGCATAGAGAGTCTGAAATAGGAGAAGCAAAATTTCAAGACCATTATGTTATACACAGCAAGACACTGTCAAGAATAAACAAGCTGAAATTGTATATAGATTGTACAATATTGGAACTATTTCTCCAATTACCAAATTAGAGAGACCATTGGATGACAATCAACAAATTTCTAATTCCTCATATTTTTGAATTTCAATCGATTAGGATATGTTGGTAATATTAATTTTCATATTAAGAGATAGTAAGAAAAAATAATTATTTCCTGTTGTTTTTGTTGTAAGATATGAATTAGGTTTGTATGGATTTGTTGAAAGATTACTTTCTTGCTTCTTCTAGGATGTAGTTTTGCTCCTTATGTTGATGTTTTCCATCGATCAGCCTTTGTAGGACTGGATTTGTGGAAAGATATTGTATAAATTTTGTTTTGTCATAGAAGATCTTGTTTTCTCCATCTATGTCAATTGAGAGTTTTGCTGGGTATAGTAGCCTGGGCTGGCATTTGGGTTGTTGTAGGGTCTATATGACATCTTCCCAGAATCTTCTAGCTTTCATAGTCTCTGGTGAGAAGTCTGCCATAATTCTGATAGGCCTGCCTTTATATGTTACTTGACCTTTTTCCCTTACTGCTTTTAAAATTCTTTCTTTGTTTTGTGCATTTGGTGTTTTTACTATTATGTGACTGGAGGAATTTCTTTTCTGGTCCAGTATATTTGGAGTTCTGTAGGCTTCTTGGTATGTTCATGGGCACCTCTTTCTTTAGGTTACAGAAGTTTTCTTCTATAATTTTGTTGAAGATATTTATTGGCACATTACCTTGGGAGTCTTCACTCCCTTCTATACCTATTCTATTTAGGTTTGGTCTTCTCATTGCGTTCTGGATTTCCTGGATGTTCTGGGTTAGGAGCTTTTTGGTTTTTGCATTTTCTTTGACTGTTGTGTCAATGTTTTCTATGGTGTCTTCTGCCCCTGAGATTCTCTCTTCTATCTTTTGTATTCTGTTGGTGATGCTTGCATCTATAACTCCTGATTTTTTTCCTAGGTTTTCTATCTGCAGGGTTGTCTCTCTTTCTGATTTCTTTATTGTTTCTATTTCCATTTTTAGATTCTGGATGGTTTTGCTCATTTCCTTCACCTGTTTGATTGTGTTTTCCTATAGTTCTTTAAGGGATTTTTGGGTTTCCTCTTGAAGGGCTTCTAGCTGTTTACCTGTGTTCTCTTGTATTTCTTTGATGGTGTTATTTATGTCTTTCTTAAAGTCCTATATCATCATCATGAGAAGTGATTTTATATCTGAATCTTCTTTTTCTGGTGTGATGGTGTGTCTAGGACTAGCTATGGTGGGAGTATTGGGTTCTGATGTTGCCAAATAATCTTGGTTTCTGTTGCTTATATTCTTAAGCTTGCCCTGCACCATCTGGTTATCTCTAGTGTTACCTGCCCTTGCTAAATCTGACTGGAGCCTGTCCTTCCTGTGATCCTGGTTGTGTCAGAACTTTTCAGAGTCAAGCTGTCTCTGCTATCCTGTGTTTCTGGTACCCTGTGATCCTGGGCTTGCTAGAGCACCTGGGAGTGGAGCTTCCTCTTGGTGTTATTCAGACTGACTGCTGAGTGTGTGCCCAAGGTCTGCTCAGGACAGCAACCCAGACAGACCGGAAGGAACCCAGGCCACTGGGCTGGAGGGGTTCCTGTGTGCTTGGTCCCGCTGGTCCCAGTTACTCCCAGTTTTTGGAGAGATGTTGGTCCTCCTCACCTTTGATCCTGTGCCAAGTGTGTTTTTCTTTGTTTATTCTATTGCTAGGTGTATTACATTGATGCTAAATGTCTGTGTACTCTTCTAATACATCCTTATTGGTTATGCTTTGCTATTCTTTCAATAAGCTGCTTTATTAGGTTTGGTAACACTTTCTGTAAGTGTTCTATTTACATCCTCCTGGTAGTATATCATCTACTCTCCCTCAAACACGTCACTTCAGTTGCTGTCTGGACTTCCTTACCCCTTATTCTCCTTTCAGCACACTGTCACGATCATGCCACTGTACTGTCTTTGACAATATTATCTGTAGGCTAAGTTGTTTCATCCAAGGAATAATTTTCAGCCCTTGTATTACTTGATTTCTCTTGTGTTGGACAGAGGTGACTACATTGTCTCTGGAAAAGTTTTCTTTCATTATGTTTACTACACTATGCCACTCTTTTTTTCCTCCTATATTAATGGTTGAATTTCTTCAACTACTTTTGACAACTCTAGTTTGTTCTAGTTTTTTTTTAAATAACTATGTAGCTATTTGAAAATTTTGTACGATGTGTTTTGATCACACTCACTCTCTCTCCCTCATCAGAGGTTCACCCACTTTGCCATTCTTGCATCTGCCATTCCTGTAGCTTCCAGGGTTCATAGCTGAGTAGGATTGCTGATTATTTTTTCCTCCAGTAGTGTGCACACCATCTTCCTTGACTGTGAATGCTAGCAAGTAGGCATGAGTCTTCCAGATCAATATGAGTTTCATTACTACATATTTTATGATCCATGTTTGTTAGGTCTTCAGTAATAGAGTCTTGGTTCTTGAGAGTAACATTATCTATAATATGTACTGTTTGTGGGAGTCTATGGTATTTCAGTGGCTAACAACTCCAAGAGAAATAACTAATTTCTGGCACGTGATTTTAAAATTTTATTTATCTACAGTGTCTTGTAGTAGCCTTGTTGCCTTGTTATCAGGTAACTACATTTTAACTATATATATATATATATATATA
>NC_045030.1:72075181-72084526 GCF_008632895.1 Mastomys coucha | reverse complement strand
GAAGGGAGGAAGAGAGGGAGGGAGAGGGAGGAAGAGGGAGGGAGAGAGACAGAGACAGACAGACAGACAGACAGACAGAGACAGACAGAGACAGAGACAGAGTGTATGTCCTGGATATCCTGGAACTCACTATGTAAAACAGACTGGCCTTGAATTCACTTGAGATTCACTTGGCTCTGCCTTCCTAGTGCTGGGATTAAAGGCATGCACCACCTCATCCTGCAGTTTTTAAAATTAAAATACAATTACATTTCCTCCCTTCCCTTGTCTCCATACATTCTCTCCCATGTTTCTCCTTACTCACAAGTAGATTGCCTCTTTATTATTTTATTATTATTCTCTCTCTCTCTCTCTCTCTCTCTCTCTCTCTCTCTCTCTTACACGCATAAACACACACACACAAACACACACACACAAACTGCTAAGTCTCTTTAGCCTTGTTTGTGTATATATTTTCAGGACGGATCACTTGGTGTTGGATAACTAAATTACTTAGGTGGCTCATCTCTGGGGAGATGATATAATCTCTGGTGTTGCAGATACTTCTACTCTAGCTGGGAACCTTGCGATCAGTTATTCACTGCATTTTGACCACTTCTATTTTTTTATAATGGTCTTCATCAGCTGCAAAGAGAATCTTCTTTGATGAGGGGTGAAAGCTACACTTATCTGTGGTATAAGGCTAAGTTTCAGAATGCAATTAGGAATTATGTCGGTCTAGTAAAGTCGCAGTGCTTGATATTCCTCTAAGATCTATGAACTCACTAACAGCAGTACTTGGCTAGATTTTTAGTACTAGTCGTGATTTCCTTTTTGTTGAGCAGACTTTAAGTCCAATTAGAGAGCTGTTGGCTACTATTAAGATACGATTGCAAGTATTGCACTTTGGGGTATATCTTTAGTGAAGGTCATTGCTATGGTTCATAGGCATCACAGATGGATCACTATAGATCTATTGATTATTTCTCACCTTTGGCAGCTTGTACAGCACCTATGGTACCTTGGAAGATAAACTTGAATCTTCTGAGTGAGACATGTGTCTGAAGTGTGTGATGTCTTCAACAGTAAGTACTTAACCTTCAGCCTCTGAAAGGCAACTGTTGGAAACCACAATAGCCTATATTATTTTGGGAGTTTCTTGAACTTCCCTGAGCAACAACTTTAAAGGAGGGTTCTCACATATGTTTCTGGTTTTTTGATAGATACATGTCTATGGTTCTTGTGGGAAACATTATAATCCCAAGCAACATGACTTCATTATATATATATATATATATATATATATATATATATATATATATATATATATATGTGCAGTAAATATAAAATAATAATTGTTTAAGGATTTTCTATGCATCCTTAGTGTTATTTACCTTTTGACCTCTCTCCCTTCTCCTCAGTTACCACTCCACCCATATATACAATGAAATATTATTTAGCTGTAAAGAAACCCAAAACCATGAAATTTACAGGTAAATGAATGAGGGGGAGAATAGGAGATTTTTACATTTGTAATGCTCATTATTATTAAAATTATCTATTTGACCTGATCTCCCTTCATTTGAATCTGATTACCCAAAAATGAAAATAAAAAGAACACAAAATAAAGCTCATATGCATGGTAGATAGATGGCCTGCTCAGTAAACTGCTGGCCACATAAACATGGGGCAAGCTGGCTAGTTTTCTATGTTAAGTTGACACAAGCTAAAAATTAACAGAGAGGATAGAACTGCAATTGAGAAAAATGCCTCAATAACATCAGGCTGTAGGAAAGTCTGAAGAACATTTTTATAATTAGTGATTGATGGGGAAGGCCCCAGACTGTAGTGGGTGATGCCACCTCTGGGAAGGTGTTCCTGGATTCTATAAGAAAGCAGGTTGGGCAAGCCGTGGAAAGCAATCTAGTAATCAACACCCACCTATGGCTTTTGCATCAGTGCCTGTCTTCACATTCCTTCCTAGTTGAAGTTCGTGTCCTACTTCCTTCATTGATAGACTATGATATATAAATTATAATCTAAATAAACCCTTTCCTCCCCAAGTTGCTTTTGGTCATGGTGTTTCATCACAGCAGTAGTAACCCTAAGTAAAATACAAGTTGGTACCCAGATAGTGGGGCATTTCTGTGACAGAGCTGACCATGTTGTTTTGGGAAGGGTTGTGGAAGGACTTTGGAAATTTGGGCTAGAAAATCCATTGAGTATTAAGAGTGCAGATGGTGGAGGTATGGCCTCTGAAGGTTTAGAAGGAAGCAAAGATTCCTATGAGGCATTTTGTGTGAAGCATCTCTGTTGTTAGGCCAGCTGGTGCTGAAGAATCAATCTGCTCTGATTAAGAAACTACCAGAACCACTAAAGTACAAACTTTTTTTTTTTTACTAGGACAATTGATGCTGGTCACCTGGAGCTGGGAAATTCGCAGAGAATAAGGAGAGACTAGCATCACTGGGGTTAAATCTTTTGGAAACTGTTTTCTGAAAGTCAGCACACTGAAGCTGTGTTCCAGAAATGGCTAAGGTTGGACCTTGTGCTAGCAGCTGAACTTGGTAGTTTTAAAAACAAAAAGAGTTACTCAGGTGGCACTGGTTTTGAAGGCATGAAATGGTCATCGAGAGCAGCTGAGTGTTTGCACTTAGATCAGAAAGCAATTTTGAAAGTGAATTTTCAGTAGCATTTGAAGGCCTACAACTAAAAGATTCATGCAGAGAAGTTGAGGCTTGGCACCATGAAGAGTCGAGGAAAGGCTATTGGTGGAAGTATAGCTCTGTTGCATGGTAGATCACAGCATTTTGGAGATATCAGTATTATGGGACAACCACCAAGAACAGCAACATCAGTGGAGTGGAGCCAGCCAAAGCTTAGAAGACAAGCTTTGTGTGCTGCAAAGGGTGGAGTTGGAGAAGTGATGCAAGTCCCCTGAGGATCCCAGGAGATGAGTGGATCCCAGACACTGCATAAAGTGTTATTCACACTGTTGTGAGTTGGTTTTTTGCTTTGATATGATTGTAACTGTGCTCTGGTTCTTCCCTCTTGAAGTAAGAGGGTATTTAACTTAATTTTAATTTTCATAGGAGCCCACAATTGAGACATTTTGAATTTTTAAAAGATATTTTGGATTTACAGAGACTGGATATTTTAAAGGAACTGAACTTTTAATGTGTTTGAATTTGTGAAGACTGTGACACTTTTAAAGTTATTTATGTTTTACATGTGAGATCTTGGGGATGAATGAGAAAACAAAGTTTGTGGCTTAACAATGACATACTTGTGTGTCAAATTGACAAGGGGCCAATTGTGCTAGTTAGTTTTATGTCAGCTTGGCATAAGACAGAGTCATTTGGGAACAGGAAATTCTAAGTGAGAAAATGCTCCCATCAGACTGGCCTGTGGGCAAGCTTTTGGTGAGTTTTCTTGATTGATGATTGATGTGGGAGAGCCCAGCTCATTGTGAAAAGTCCCACCCTGGGCTGGTGGTCCTGAATTCTGTAAGAAAGGCTGAACAAGCCACAGAAGTAGTCCAGCAAGCAGTACTCCTTCATGGTCTGCTCATCACTCCCTGCATCCAGGTTCCTCCCAGGTTTGAGTTCTTGTCCTGATGCCCTTTGATGATGAACAGTGCTGTGGAAATATAAGGCACATAAACCCTTTCTTCCCCCCAAGTTGTATTGCTAACAGTATTTCATCACAGCAGTAGTAGCCCTGAGACAAGGACCCAAGCTCAGATATCTATCACACACTAAAAAGCCAAATGTGATATGTTGACATATGCCTATAATTTTGGCATAGGGGAGACAAAGAGAGGAGGATCACTGGTGGCTGCTGGCCAGCCTATCAAGCTGGATTGATCAGCTCCAGAGTCAGTGATTGGCCCTGTCTCAATAAGGTGGTCTAAGGCCAAGAAGGCCAGCAATGGATGTTAGTTACATAGAGTGTGACTTTACTTCACCATCATAGTTTTGTTGGGGTATTTCTCAATGTACCTCAATCTTCCTTTGCCCCATAACTTTTTGAGGGAAGAATTACAATGCATGAATTAGTTTCTAAAAAGTAAAATAGGAGATCTCATACGGTTTCTTGGAAAGCAACAACAATGACCAGTGATGATAATTCAGTCTTGAACCCATACCTACAGGTATGAGGCCTTCTGACAGGTGCTCTTGGGGACTGGGCTATTTATTCCCGTGATACTGTCAGAAGACAGAATTCAGCCTTAGAGTGCTGGAGTTGTAGACTGAGGTGTAAACACATGCTATACTATTGCATACACATGTATCAGGGTAGCAAAGATAGAATAGATGAACCCTAATATTTTAGTGAACATGTCTCATATCACTATGCCATCCAGCCTAGAAAAATATTTATCTCTTGTCATCCCAGTTCTCAAAGTATGGGTGTAATTTATTGTTAATGATGCTCCTATTATAATCTGTCATTTTCTAAGCCAATGTGCTTAAAAGCTTCTCTGAATCACTGCCCTGCATCTGAATCCCTCCAGACACTCCTCTGGGATGAATTAAACATTGATGGTCTCTAGGCCATGAACCTTTTGCTTCTCTGTTCCACTAGTGATATTTCACAGATTTGGGGGTCAAGTCTATTAATCAGCTGATGTCTGATGATCTTGGCAGGATCTGGCACAGCTAAGAATAAGAAAACTGTGTAATGATGTAGTCAGAAGAGTAATTAATGCTAAAGAAATGACCTTCATATTTTTGTAAATAGAACTTTGAGACATGTGCTGTTTGAGGTTAGTGATACATTAGTAATTGTTGCTTTTGAGATAATATATGCCATGTGTCTGGCTCTTTGATAATAGGAAAGACCAGAAGACTAGGGTCTCATCTTGACCGTGAATCTTCTCATGTGCCAGAATGCTCTGCCTGGCAGTGGGTCCGGAGCTTGGCTACTAGTTGATTGATGATCAAGGCAACAGTGCTTTGTATCTTTCCAGAGGGGAAAATCTATTAGTGAATGTACTCCTATTAAATGCCAGGCACAAAGTGTTGTCTTTTACATATATTATTCAGTAAATGTTTGAGAATAACAGTAGATGCTTTTTCTTCTTGTTTAGCTAGTAGTACTTTTTTAAATTTATTTTTTAACTTATTTACCTTATATCCCACTCACTGCTCCACTCCTAGTCACTCCCTCAAGAAAGTTATTTCCTATCCATGGCTAAAGAAAAATTATATGGTCATATCAGTAGATATAGAAAAATGGAAAAAATCAACAACCATTTAGGCTTAACCTCAACAAACTAAGAATGAAAAAGAAGGAACTCCTTTAACTTAAAGGGTTTTTTTTTTATATTTTCTTTATTTACACGTAAATTTCTCCTTTCCCAGTTTCCCCTCCAAAAAACAAACAAACAAAAACAACAAGAACAAACCCCTGTTGCCTCCCCCTTCCCATGCATGCCACCCCACCCTCTCCCACTTATTGGCCCTGGCATTCCCCTACACTGGGGCACAGAACCTTCACAGGGCCAAGGTCCTCTAACTTAAAGGTTTTAAGATAAGAATGTTGAGAACAGGGTGGACAATGGAAGCCTGGCTTCTGAAGTTTTAGAGGAAAAGATTCCTATGGGGCCTTTTGTGTCAAGTATCTGTGTTGTTAGGCCAGCTGGTGCTGAAGAATCAGCTCTGATTAACAAACTACCAAAACCACTAAAGTACAACCTTTGTTTTACTAGGACAATTGATGCTGGTCACTTGGAACTGGGAAATTAGCAGAGGATAAGGAGAGAATAGCATCACTGGGGTTAAATCTTTTGGAAACTGTTTCCTGAAAGTCAGCACACAGAAGCTGTGTTCCAGAAATGGCTAAGGTTGGACCTTGTGCAGAAATGGCTAAGGTTGGACCTTGTGCAGAAATGGCTAAGGTTGGACCTTGTGCAGAAATGGCTAAGGTTGGACCTTGTGCAGGCAGCTGAACTCAGTGTGATTTTTTTCCCTATTCTTTTGAATATTGTGTTGAAAGTCTTGGAAAATACAATGAAATGAGAAAAGAAATGAATATATAAAAGTGGAAAGGAAATAACCGTCGTCCTTTGCAAAGGTCTGATTGTCTATGTAGACAATCTAAAAGAATGAACAAAATGCTTATAACTAAGTGGTTGTAGAACATTGTGTTGGTATAAACATTCAACCATTTTCCTATATATCAATAATGGAAAAATAGAACTTGACACTAAAACACATTATTTTGTAGTAACTCATATTATATACATATCTAATATAATACATACAAGTTCAATATGATATATTGAAGAATACAGTGAAACACTCAGAACATATGTATGTACAATGTTCATGCATAGGAAGACTTAATATTGTCAACATGTTAGTTCATCCTAATATTATATATTCAAAATGGCCTCAAGCAAAGTTTGAATGAATACTTTTTCTTGGCTTTCAAAATACTGAATATACAGTTGTTATGGAAAGGCTAAAACTCCATGATAATGTGTTAAATTATAATAAAATGTATATAAAATTGAATAACATTCAGAAAAGTGATACTATCCAAGTTCAAGGCTTACAATAAAGTTAGAGTTATTCTACTTAAAAATGAGAGAAACAAATCAATGGAGCAGAACATAGAGCCCATAATAACACATACACACACTACACACATACATGTACATATTGTCAACTGCTTTTTTATGAGTTCAAGAGCACTGCAACAAGACAAAGATAATATTATCAAGAACTACTACATGACTTGATGTATTCATGCCAAGAAACAAATCTAGATACTGGCCCCATACTTCTAACAAAAATTAGTCCAAAAGGTATATGATAGATCTGCATGCCAAGTGATACAGCCATGTTGGAACACTAGACAGATTGTTTTAAAATTAACTATTACTATCACTGTGGTACCCAGTGAACCAATTCAAACAAAAGTGTGTGTGTGTGTGTGTGTGTGTGTGTGTGTGTGTGTGTGATTTTTTTTTCTTCTGGACATTCAGTTACCCAACCAAAGTGAAAATTAGTGTCCATAGGGGGGAAAAATCACATACACAAACAAATACTTTTGGTACTTTTGTTTAAAGATGTAATTTTGAAAACAATCAATGTATCTTTCAGTAGGTACATGAATAGTATATTCAGATAATGTGCTAATATTTAGTACTAAAAAGAAATGAGCCAAATAAGAGAATCAAATTAGTTAAGAATCAATGAAATAATGGACAAAGAAAATAGGGTATATTTTCACAGAGGAACTTTACTCAACTGTAAAGAATGAAATTTTGTTATTTACATGGGAAAAGTGGTTGGAACTAGAGAGAATCATTCTAAGTGAAATGAGCCAGGTCCATAAAAATATCAAAACAAAAGAAAAACACAGAGATTTCTGAGAAGTGAGGAGTTCTTTGAGTCAGACAAGAAGACATCTTTGCTTTGGGCATATACCCTACACTCCAGAGCAGAGGAAACATCTGTAGAAGGATGCCTGCCACAGAGAGGTGGCACCTTGCATCAGGCCATTAGTGGGTGGCTTACACTAGTCACAGCCTTCCTGTTCATATGTATGTGCAGTGTGAACTATTCTTATATGCTTATAAACTCCCAGTAAGGTTTGCATTTGGGGACAGTTCACAGTGTTGAGGTCACCATGATAGTCTAGGGATATAGAAAGGGAAGAGGAAAAGGAGATGGATGCAATAAAGATAAAATGGATGAATATGAAAGAAATCAATTATATGCATTATGAAAATGTTAAAATTAGATGCTTTACTTTGCATAATTAATATACCAATAACAGAAAATGAGCTATCAAGGTGCAAAAAGACATAGAATAAAACGTAAGTCCACAGTGGTAAGTGAAAGTACTGGTTTTGAAAAGTTATAAACTTTATGCTTTTATATAACATCATGACAAAACTATGGATGCATTTTTTAAGTGGTAGCCAGAGATTTGAAATAGCAAACTCTGAAGTCTAATTTTGCCTGTGAAGTTTACAGTCATCAAATCTTATGTATAGTACTAGAGCAGACGTATGTCATACATTTGTGCAAATCCAAAGAACATAAATCAAGAATCAATTCCAAAGGGAGATGTGAATATGCTGATTAACCTATGTTCATCAACAGTAACAAGTATACCACTCTGGTCAGACATCAATACTTTGACAGATTTTAAGTATGTGAGAAAAAGGGGTATAGGGAACTCCATACTATTTTTCTTTTAACCTAAAACTTTTATAAAATTAGTCTGTTTTTAAAGGACCATAATTAAACAATAGATGAGAGATCAGGAAAAGAAATTTAAGAAAGTTGCTCACGACCATGTGATAAACGTCCTTTACAAATTAATCTGCTGGGGGTAGAGAGATGACTCAGAGTTGAGAGCACTGACTGCTCTTCCAGAGGTCTTGAGTTCAATTGTCAATAACCACCTGATGTCTCATAACCATCTGTACTGAGGTCTTGTGCCCTCTTCTGTCATGCAGGCATATATGCAGGCACAGCACTACATGATAGCTCAGGGGTTAAGAGCACTGACTCCTCTTCCAGAGGTTCTCAGTTCAATTCCAGCAATCATACGGTGGCTCACAATCATCTGCAATGGGATCCAACAGATACTCTTATTTTTTAAAAAAAAATTGTATATAATAAATAAATAAATCTTTTTTTTAAAAAAAAAGTTAATGTGCTGGCTAAAGGGGAAGATGTGTAACAGTCTTCATTGCAAGCTTCACATCTGCTATACTGTGTTCTGGTTTCAAAGTGAGGAGAGTGGTCTCTGAATTTCTCAGTATTGTTCTAAGTTACGTACATTATATGTATATCTTTTCTGGAGGAACTATCCCTTGGCTTCATGAAAATTCTCAAAAGATTAACATCCACATTAGATTTACAATGTTGGAAATAACTCTGAGGATAATGACAGAAAGACATTGGAACTATCTATAATCCATTTAAGTAATGGTGCTCCCAGACAGGAGCCTGGTATGGCTACTCTCTGAGAGGCTCCACTAGCATCTGACTAAGACAGATGCAGATACTCACAGCCAACCATCACACTGAGCCCGGGGACCCCTATAGAAGAGTTAGAGGAAGGACTGAAAGATCTGAGGAAGGTTGCAGCCCCATAAGAAGAGCAACAATATCAACCAACCAGACTCCCCCAGAGCTCTAAGGGACTAAACCACCAACCAAAGAGTACACATGGAAGGACCCACAACTCTAGCCGCATATGTGGCAGAGGATGGCCTTATCTGGCATCAATGGGAGGGGAGGCCCTTGGTCCTGTGGAAGCTTGTTCCCCCAGCATAGGGGAATGCTAGAGGGATGAGGCAGGAATGGGTGGGTGGGTTGGGGATCACCCTCTTAGAGG
>NC_045030.1:72065208-72074071 GCF_008632895.1 Mastomys coucha | reverse complement strand
TTAGGAGATGCCAGCAACTGACTGAAATACCCAGGAAGACAAACCCTTTGGAGTCATAATGCCTCTTGTCCATGATACTGTAGACCTACTGGGGTAGACAAGTGAGTGCCGCAGGGGACAACATTTGAAATGCAAATAAATAAAATAACCAATGAATAATAATAAAGAAGTAACGGTGCACATGTTATACGTTGCTTAGGATGCAACTGGTTAAAAAAAGAACCATTGTCTTCTGGCTATAACATGGTTGATGTAATTATAAACACAAAAAAATGTAGTTAACTTCTCAAGACCTGTATAAACAAGACATGAAAGTAGGTCAGGGATTAGTTGGGAAGAATTGAGGCTTTTTCAGAAGTGGGAGTGGGAATAAAAGGGTAACAGGGTGAATATAGTCACAATATATAGCCTACATGTGTGAAATTGTAAAATAAAATAAAGGTAATAAAAATGAAAAGTAGAAAAATACACTGCTACTTTTGTGGCTGGATGAACACCATATCTGAGATTTTCTGAAGATAATCTGTGTTTTCTAAGGACATAAAAGACTCTTATTAAGCCTTTGGAAATGTAAGTTTGAGAAGTTCAGGTTAGACTTGATTTTGAACTCTTCATATTAATAGTAAACATATTGAAAACATCAATATTTCTATTGTACTAACTTTTTGTATGTGCACATGTATATTTGTATAGGTTTATGCATATAGATGCACATTTGTGGAGACACCAGATCATCCTTGGCTACTGTTCTTGAGATATACACATTATTTTTGAAACAGGGTTTCTCACATTTTTTGAAACTCACCAATTAGGCTAGACAGGTTTGCAAGTGAACTCTGGGTATCTGCCTCCTTCTGTATCCCTAGAGCTGGAATTATAAGTTTATAACATCGTACATGGCTTTTTAATTTTTATTATTTCATTTATTTTTGAGATGATAATATAATTACATAATTTACCCTTTCCTTTTTCTCTCTCTTTCAAATTCATAGCTTCTGGTTCTGGTTCTGAGTATCAAACACAGATCTTATGCTTGCACAGCAAACAATTTATTAATTGAATGATCTTGCCAGATCTTTTTTTATTAAATATATTTAATAACAAATTTAACTATAGAGTTTTTGTATTTGATCATATTCATATCTTATTTTCGTCTCTTGTTCCCTTTCCTCTCCTCCTAATCCTAGTCCTCTTTCCAGCTATCTCCCTACTTCTGAAACCACTACTTACAGATTCTTAGAAAGGCTTGGGGCCTCTTGAGCCTTTCTAACCTAGTGAAACTTAACTACCTTTAAATCCTCTGGGAGTGATGGGGGAATAATGAGCCAATTCTCAATCTATGACAGCGCTGATAGGCCCAGTCTTATGCTGGCCTTGTGCAGGCTATCACAGATGCTGTAAGTTAATGAATAAAATTATTACAGTGAAATCAGGAAGTCAAATAATTTAGGAATCGATTTAGAAGGAACTTGAAGAACATTTTGTTACAGTTTGATAGTAAAATGAGAGGCCAATCAAACTATAAATCTTGGTTGCTGCCTTGAATAAAGAGATGCAGAAGGGGAGGAGAGAAAGTGCATATTCTTTTACAATACAACTTGGGAAACAGATATGCTAGGCAGTAAGTAGAGAGCACAGAGCTTCAAAGAATGCAGGAGATGGCCTAGAAAATTGAGGAAAAACATGCCTAGGCTTTGGTCAGTATCTGGAAGAAGGAACCAGAAATAAAAAGGAAAAGGTAAGCTTTTTAATTAGGATTTAGAAAAATAAGTAGGCCACGTACTGTAAAAATAAGACTTAACGGAAACTCACAGTAACCCTAGTCTATGGATATAAACACCAAAATATTTAGAAGGTAATTTGATAGGTCCTTTATATATTTTTAGCCAAACAATTGTGGCATCCTCACCTATAGTTATGACACACAGCCAGATGTTTTACAGTTCTAGTGACTTCTTTGGGAGAGGGCTCAAGTCCAATGGCAAAATAATTGGTTACCTTCATAACAGTCTTGGGGACTATTACAGCAGTGGGCACATTTCTCTTGCCAGGTGGGGAATGTTGCATTCATTCCCATAAGGCTCCATACTTAAGATTGTTGATGCCAGTTCTTTCCAATCAGTCTGAATAGGCTTTCTAGCATTATGTGTACAAGCCAGCAGAGAGGAAGTTTCTAAGTCAATTCCAACTGCTCTTCTCTTTGTCTTATGACAAAAGTATGCATTGTCTTCAGCAATGGTATCTTATAGTGTAATTCCAGTAGGTAGCCAAGATCCTGTACTGATTGTTTTGAGAGCCTTGGGGAATGCTGACTATACTTTCTTTAATCTGTCCATCTGTCATTGAATACCCAGGTTAATTCCATTTCTTAGCTACAGGGTATAATACTACAACAAACATTTGAGGGAAGAAATTCATTTGACATGCTGATTTTCTTTTCAACATGTACCCTTTTGTAGTATAGTTGAATCATATTATAGTTTCATGAAGAACTTCAAGATTCTTTTATTTTTCCACATTTATTTAAATCTAGCATCTGCCAGCTTTACATTTTTTTCTTTTAGAATTTCTTACAAGGTATTTTGATATTTTGATCATATTCACCCACTAACTCAAAACAAAACAAAACAAAACAAAAATGAAACAAACAAAAAAGCCCAATTTGTGTTATCTATATACTTACTGGAACATGGCCAAACTCTCAGTGACCTACCCTTTAAATAGTACTAAGTGTATCTCTTCCTGTACCCCAGCCAAGAGCCATCAGTTATGTAATAAATGTCAGTAACCCTATCACACTTTTTAAGAGTTCTTATCAGTGGCTGCTTTATGTCTAGGCTGTTACATTTTGGGAGATAGGGTGGGGTGGAGTGGGGTGGGGGTTGTCACAGAAGCTTTTCATGTACCTCAATTTCAACTATTCATCTTCAATCATTGATGTCACAGCAAAAATAGCCCCCTTGCTCTTCACAGACACCTGCAGGAGCAAGAATCATGGGCCTCTATATGATTTCTGCAGAAGGCACCCTGAACAATGGATGTCAGCATGGCCTCAAGTAGCAATACAGACATGCTAAGTTCCGTATTGCCCCCATCACCACCCAGGAAGCAGCATAACCAACAGATATCAGCATGGTTTCTGGCTGCAGCACAGACCCTAAATATCTGCATGGCCTTCTGTGGCTACAAAGGCCATGGATATCAAAACAGAACCCTGCTACAGTAGGAGTGCAGACCCAAATGTAGTTCCTGAGGGCAGGATGGACTTGGACATCACCATGGCCTCAGGTAGTGGCTTATGCCACTCCCATCAATATGAACAACATGGTCCCCATTGGCATCATGGCCCATAGATATCAATTTGGCTTCAGGCTACAGCACAGACCATGGATATCTGCATAGCCTTTGGTGGTAACATGGGCTACAGACATTAACAGAGCCTCAGTAAGACCTCCTGGTGAAACAGGTATGGCCTGCGGTTGACTTCTGCTGTGCCCCTTAGCTCATTTCCACTGTCTCTCTTGTTCAGGTTTTATGTGTGCAATCAGAACTGCTGTGAATTTATATGTGTGACTACCCTGTTGAATTTAGAAAACAGTTTCCTTGAAGTCATCTACCATCTCTGACTCTTGCATAATCTTTTCACACCCTCTTCTAGGTATATCCCTGGGCCTTGGGAGAGGAATGTTTTGTGTGTGTCCCACTTGGTACTGAACACTCTACAGTCTCTTATTCTGTGCCTTTCCATTAGTGGTGAGGGAACATAAACTTTCCAGTTACACTACTGGTGTGAATTTACATCAATAATGTGAAGGAGGTCCTCTATCTGCATTCATATAAGAGTTTCTTCTGTTTTGTCTTTTTGGAAATAACTATTCTTACTTGTTTGACATGTTTTTTTCATTGGGATTTTAATTGACATCACCTAATTATTTAAAAACATTGAGTAATTTCTTTGCATTTAGTGAGTGTGTTGGGGGGCATAACACAAGGGATAACACCCTACATCCTCTCTTCCACAGACCTAATCCTCTGTTTTCCTTAAAAAAAAAAAAAGAAAAAGAACAGTCCTCCCTGCCTACTTTCTACTTTTAAATATTTTTTGTTGCTGTTGTTTTTGCTATTGAGTTGAGTTCTTTCTGTATTGTGGATGTTAATCACTTTACAAATGGACAATTTGCAAATATGTTTCCCATTTCTGTAGATGATGTCTTCTCTCTGTTAACTGTTCTTTTGCTGTGCAAGAGTTTTCAATTTGATATGGCCTTACCTGTTAATTTTGGTTTTTAAAAGTGTTTCTGGAAGTCATGTTAAAAATGTTTGTCAAGATCAATGCCCTGAAATGTTTCCTTGACTTTTCCTTGAAGTTCTCATCTTTAAGTTTTATATTAAGTGATTTTTGCATATTATAGATAGGCTAGAGATAGAGGTCTAGATTTTTCTTCTACATATAAACATTGCCAGTTTCCCCAATATTGAAATATGAAATATCAATAAGATGAGATTAAACCTAATGACCACAAAAAGGCAAATGGATAAACTTAATATGATGTGTATATACAATATATTTTATTCAGTTATAAAGAAAAATAAAATGAATGGAGCTGGAGTTAATCATGTTAACAGAAATAAACCATATTTTTTGATTTCTCCTCTCTCATACACATATAGCAGGCAAGTAGAAGGGAAGGAAGAGAAAGAATCAGCAGGAGGAGAAAGAGAGAAGAACATGTAACCGGGGGTGAATATGAGCAAAATACAAAGCTCTGAAGATGTTATAATGAAGCCCATTATTGTATATAAGAAATATACTAATAAAAAGAAAAATCAAGTGTTTTTTTTTTCTTATTTGGTTTTTTGAGACAAGGTTTCTCTGTGTAACCGTGGCTGTCCTGGAACTCACTCTGTACACCAGGCTGGCCTTGAACTCAGAAATCCACCTGCCTCTGCCTCCCAAATGCTGGGATTAAAGGCCTGTGCCACCACCACCCGGCAAGTGAATGTTTCTGCTGCTTTATTAAAACTAGTTGAATATAAATACACAGATGTATTTCTGGGTTCTCAATCATTTTCCATTAAGCTATATGTGTGTTTTATGCTAGCATCTTGGTTTTTGGATTGCTATAGCTGTGGAGTTCATTTGAAACTAAGGTACTTGGGCTTTTCTCGTTTGTTTTAGATATTTTGGCTTTCCTTTTTGGTGTGTTTGTTTGTTTCTTTGGGCTCTTCTAGCCATTTAGAATCCTTAATGTTTCTATAAATGTTATAGGAATATCTTTGACCTTGTATAATGCCATTTATATTTTGATAGGAATTACCTGAATCTGTAGATTCCTTTGGATAGTATATTAAAACTTCTAATCCATGAATGTGAATGTGAATTATCTTTGTATTATTTATGACATCTTCTATTATTTTAATCTTTTCCTCACTTGTATGACTTACTTGTATGAAGGCCATTTACTTCTTCACTCAGACTTCACTAGAGGAATAGAACACACAGACACACACATACACGCACATACACACACACACACACACACACACACACACACACAGAGAGAGAGAGAGAGAGAGAGAGAGAGGGACAGAGAGACAAACAGAGAGAGAGAGAGAGAGAGAGAGAGAGAGAGAGAGAGAGAGAGAGAGAGAGATTGATTTAAGTTTACAGGCTGTGGTCCAGATAGTCCAACAATAACTGTCTACCAAAGGTAGGTCCAAGAATTCATTTGTTGCTTAAGTCACAAAGCTTGATGTCTCAGTTGGACTTCAGTATATGCTGCAATTCCAAAGAAATAGGTTCTAATGCCAGTGGCAGCCAGAGAGAAGGAGAGCAAGCAGGCAAATAGAGTAAGCAAGCTTCCTTTTTCCATGTCTTTCATATAGGAAGCCAGCAGAAAGTGTGGCCCAGATTAGGGGTGGATCATCCCTCCTCAAAGATATGGATTAGAAGTAGGTCTTCTCACCTCAAATGATTTGTTAAGAAGAAAATCCCTCACAGCAGTGTCTAGATATTTTTGTTATATCAGATGAAGTCACATTGACAACCAAAAATAGCCATCACATTCGGATAAATGTATTCCTATGCATTTTTACAACTATCATGAGTGGGATTGATTTCTTAGCTATTTTGTTATTGACTGCTTTTAAAAGCCACTGAATTTATTATACTGATTTTATATTCTACTACCTTATAGAGTTTATCAGTTATACATATGTTTTGTGGAATCTTTATGTTTATATATATACACATATATAAAATCATGACTACATGGAGACTTGCCAACTGCCATGTAGCAGGAGTGTAGAAAGAGACCCACAGACCTGCCATGCCACAAGGCACTGGCAGGGAAAGGTACCCAGAGACCCCCCTTCTGCCACATGGTGTGGGCAAAGGCAACACAGTGCCCTGCCCGCTCCCATGCCATGTGGTACAAGACAGGGAAGATGTCCATAGACCACCTGCTGTTGGACCACACAGCAGGCTGTAAACTCGGGAAAGTCTGCATGGCACACCCAGAGGCTCTCTGGCCACGTGGCCCAACTCCAGCAGGAGCCACTACAAGTATTTGGTGGACAGATGGAGAGAAATAGAAGTGGAACAATTTGAGCATAATGAAGAGATGGAACTGAACACATAGGAGTGAAGAATAGCCTGTTATGAGTCCTGCCAATTGAAGCCATTGTGAAGTCCCAACCTATGTTTCCACTAAGTGCCATTTCTGGGTCTATGCCTATTTAGCAGCAGGGGTCAGTGTCAATGTCCAAGGCTCATATTACCACTAGAGAACATGGGGATGTCAGAGCAGCAGCCTGGGACTATATGGATGTTCACAGGCTGTACAGAACTGGCCCTTCTCCTCACAGGTTGCTCTGTAGGGCTGGCCCCATCTCTAACCAGCATCCCGCACTTTGAAGAGCAGGTCTGAGCAACACAGCAGAGCTGGTCCTGGTGGCTGGGTTGTGGGTAAGCCAACCCAAGAGTGTGAATATGGGAGAGCTGAAACTCTCATTCATTTGCCATGAGGTGAAGCTCTCTCCTCACTCCTCACCACCTCCAGTAGCTGGGAGAGCTGGCCCTGAGGTCTTAAAAGTGGGAGAGCTATCTCTGTCCCTAACTGGCTGCAGCACTTGGGACAATGGCACCCATCCCTTGACTAAGCAACACAGTGGAGCTGATTCTGGAGGCAGTACCAGTGAGCCTCCCCTAAGGGCATGAGAGCAGGAGAGCTGACCCTGCCTCCTGCAGATGGTGGCCTAAGGAGAGCAGTGCTGGAGGGTTTGCCCTGGAGGTGTGGATAAGGGAGAGCAGGTGAGCTGACTAGCTCAGCTACCACCCAGGCTCATATCCAGGGCTCTGAATTGGCCCACCCCAAAATCTACATTATCTGTGAACTGTTGGGATACACGAAAGGGCCAGTCCTGCCACTGCAAAGCTTCAAGATCTTCATGAAGGGCAACAACAGGATAATTGGAAGGAGTCCCAGTGAGGATCCGATATTGATGGTGTCACAAAAGCCAGAGACCTCAAGCCAGACTAATGACTCATTGCAATGAACATAACAAGTAAAGAATGTGTGCATAGAGGGATATAAATATGGGACACATTGTGACACACTACAGCTTCCACAATGAGATACTTTCTATGCATTGTTTTGTTTATTTTTTGTGTGTGTATGTGTATGTGTGTGTGTTTTGTTTGGGGGAGAGGTTGCAAGGTCAGAAAGTGGGTATGAGGTTGTGCATAATGCAAAACTTACAAAGACTACATATAAAAATCATATCTGTGAATGTACAATTTAAACTCCTCACATACATTTGAATGTTTTTTTTTTATATTTTTTCTCTTGCCTTATTGCTCTGGATAATACTTCCAATACTAAATTTGAATTGAAGTCCTTAAAAGTGTCCACCTTTAACTAACTTATAATTGATGGTTTATATCATTAGACAATGGTAAATTTTTCTGCATGTTTTCTCTGCATCCATTGAGGTAATTGCATTTTACTATTCATTCTGTTGCTATAATATGATAACTTTGTTGATTTGCATATAGTGCTTTGAACTTATATCTCTGAAATAGAACTGTAATTAATTTGAGGTATATTTATTTTTATGTATGGTTGAATTTGATTTGATAGTATATGTTGGGAAATTTTTATAACAGATTTTAAAAATATTTATTTGCTGTGTGTGTGTGCTTTCGGTGATGTATTTGTAGCATGTGTGTGCAAGTCCAGAAGATATTGATCTATATTTTATTGTTGCTGTTATTTTTGTTGTTAATGTTTATTATTATATTTTATTATTATTGTGCGCAGGTATGTCTGTGTGTTGTAAGATCCCCAGAGAGACCCAACACCCAGATTTCAGGAACAAGGACCCCAAACACCACCAAGATGGGAACTTGATGCAATCAGCAAGAGGCTCTTTATTCAGAGCTGGGCGAGACTCGTATCCCATGCAGGGGTAGAGGAGTCTGGCCCTGAGCAAAAATGTAGACAGTTCTTTATACCTACACAGTTGCTGGGGTAGAGGGAAGACTAAGGCAAAGGAAGGTACAGGGTGGTCTCTGATTGGTGCTGGCTCGCTCTAGGGTTCAGGAGCAGGTCAGCCATCTGGCAGTCATTTGTTACCTTTTTTTCTGAGAAGTCCTTCTGGTCCCCTTGTTCCTGGGTTCTGGGAACTGGCCTCCCACTGGGTTCAACCAACAGCGAAGTTCCCACAATACAGTTTGAAAACTTAAAACTTAAGCTCTCAGTGTGTTCTTATAAGAATTGTCTGGTATCATTAGAATAAGTGAAGAATGATTCAGGATCATTCTTGAGACATGAGTGGTAGATGTCATGTACTTTAATTCCTT
>NC_045030.1:72057873-72064982 GCF_008632895.1 Mastomys coucha | reverse complement strand
GCAATTCAGTCACTTCTGCTAAATTTAAATTGATGTGTCATGTGAGATTATGGGAACTGGCTAAATATTTCTGTAGTCTGTACAGAAATGTCAAGAGGATAGACTGAAACTTTGAAATTGATGCGGAGGCTCACAGCAAACCATTATACTGAGTACAGGGACTCCAATGGAGGAGTTAGGGGAAGGACTGAAGGAGCTGAAGGGGCCTTATCTGGCATCAATGGGAGGGGAGGCCCTTGGTGCTGTGAAGGCTTGATGCCCCAGTGTAGGGGAATGCCAGGGCAGTGAGGCAGGAGTGGGTAGGTGGGTGGGGGAGCACCCTCATTAAAGCAGGGTAAGGGGGGATGGGACGGGAGATAATATTTGAAATGTAAATGAATAAAATAAAATAAAATTTATTTTTTAAAAAAGGACACAAACTATTATCTATAGTTCTAGAAAATTCAGATATACCTTGTTATATTCAAACTCCCATGAGTTCAAGTTTAAAATCATTCATATCTAATAGTCATAGAGTGAAGAAATAGCAGAGACAACTGACATCTTCAGTTTTTACATTTACATGTTAATTAGTTTGACTGAGGGGATATTCTATTCTTTGTACATATATCAAGATGTAACAATTTAATAAGGATGGAAGTAAAATATTTTATAATGGCCTTTTTAAAGCAAATATCTGAAAGTATGAATTTTTCAATAGAAAGTTTCCACTCACAACTATGATCATAAAAATAAAATGGATTAGAGCTAACTAGAGTTAACAATAATGCCAATGATTGTAATAATATTTATACAATGTCCAGAAGTATTCCTAGTGCTCAACAAATATGGACTAACTACAAATATAAAGTTACAAGATTAACAGCACTTCAGTAAAGTGATTTTCTTATCTTCATTTAATATATGATAAAAATCAGAGACAGGGAATGGTAACTTACCCCAAAACTCAACTTGTGAGTGAATAGAAGTTAGAATTTAACTCAGCTTGTCAGATTCTCCACCCCAGGACTTAAGCTCACCACTACTACACTACTCTATAGTAACATTATTACAATGTATAACTATTGAGTTTTAACAAGAGCTTTCTTATATAGAAACTGACTTCTATCTGCCCTCCTTTTTACTGTAACCCAATAAATTATGAATTAGTTAAGGCAATCTTCTTTTTCTTTCCAAAACTATTATTTATTGAAAATCCTTTTGATTTAATTATAACTTTCACAGATTTCTCTTCCTGATTCTAACATATTTCCTTATGTTTATTGCTGTATATTTATTATTCACTTTGATGAAATGCAGCATTAAGAAAGCCCAAAGTGACTGCCATATAAACTTTTGGAATACAAGAAAGCAACCTGAAAACTAGTTTGTTTTACCTCTATTCACAGAAGCTTGTTTGACTGAGGATAAATAATTATTTCATTATCTCATGATCTTCTAATATTTAAGATTATTGATATAAAGTCTTGTATGAATCTAGTTGTTGTTCTACATGTAACTTATCATAGCATTTAGTACTTTTTTCTTTATTATCAGAGTGTGAACATTGAACCAGTAGGGTGTATGTATGTGTGTGTGTGTGTCTCTGTGTGTGTGTGTGTGTGTGTGTGTGTGTGTGTGTCTGTGTGTGTTTTGCATTTCTTTTCATGCTTGGCAACCTATTATAATCAAAGTTTCATATGTTTCCTTGATCCTGGAATTGTATTCGATCATCTTAAATTATTGTTCCCAATGCATTATCTTTCTCTTGTCCTCTTCTAGAACTTTTACTGGAGGCAGAGTCACAATTAATTACTCAACATTCATTCTGGCATCTCTGTAGCTACTTGCATCTATTGCTCATAAGCTTGCAGAGAATCTAACTATTTCTTCTTCAGTTTTAGTTCATTTATTTTTTATTTTCTAGGAATTTCATAGAACTCTTTTCTACTTGTAGTAATCTTCCTTTGTATTTTATTAACACTGCTTTACATTTCTCATTTTCCTTTAAAACATGTTTTCTGTGTTTTAGTTATGTGGAGAAAGAGTTGAATATGTCTTAATTTTATTTAATTCAGACATTTAAAAGAGCAAAATGTAAACGCATTCAGTAGCCTAGCCTCACATATTGAAAGAACCGATAATGTTTCCTTCCTCTATGAATTTTGTCCTGCTAGAAGTTTGCCAATAACCTCATAAAGCTGTCATCTTTTGGATTATAAAATCTCTTTCAGAAGCAAGCCATTTTGGACATTCCTGAGGCTCTTCTTCAAGGATGATCACAATTTTGCAAAACATGTCTATGTGCTTTGCTTGTGTTTTTATCTCATCTCTCTCTCTCTCTCTCTCTCTCTCTCTCTCTCTCTCTCTCTCTCTCTCTCTCTCTCACACACACACACACACACACACACACACACACACACACGGATGAGACTCTCGTCTCTATCAATGAAATTTTATCAGACTTCACATCCAGATATATTGTCATTTTAAATGACTTTCTAACATTTTAAAAGACTTTCTGTAAAATCTTTTCCTGAGAATTTTCTTAGAGTCACTTATTCCTCTTTTCCTATAGTTTCCCTTCATCTGGCCTCTCTTCTTCTTTTCTATTCTGGCTCATTAATTATCCTTATTCATTTATTAAGGACCTGCTATCTTGAGTCAGAACTCCACATATTCTTTGGTCTTGGAGTAGAGTATATCATTAATGCTATATTGTAATCACTGGGGGACTATTAGACATATTAAATATAAGAAACACATACACATAAAGATCATAGATGTTATTAAGTTACTACCTATGTATTTTCACACAATTTGAAATTCTGAAAGTTTTGGATGTGCAGACAGTTTATTATGCAGAGAGTTTAGGGACTTATATCCTACACTGAAAAAGCTCCAGAGGAAGCAATATGTAGTCTCTGGATAGTGGGGAAAGTTTATTCTAGTTCTTTTAGACTCACAGTTGGAAGGAAGATGTAAATTAGAGGCTATATTGCTCCAGGACCATATTAATTTGTATGATTGCTCTCTTCTTTGTGCCCTAGCCATACCATGTTTGTTAATGAAGGTCAGGGAAAATAACCCATTGTTCAGTGAGAATGTACTCATTATTCTCTCATCCTTATTTTTCTCATTTATATATATATATATACATATATACATATATACATATATACACACACATATATGAGCATATATATATATATGAAATTTTAAATAGGCTGGATTGTAGAGAAATTTCAATCCAGCAACTACTCTGGTTGGTTACTCTGGCAAGGGATAAAATCCAAAAATTTTCTAGGTTTGTATGATATGGCTGGAATACCGACACACCTTTAATACCAGGAGGCAGAGGCAAGCAGATCTCTGAGCTCAAGGCCAGCCTAGTATACAGCAAGTTCCAGGTAAAGAAAAGCTTAGGTCCAGGTGTAGTCATACTGCCTTTAATCCCAGCACTCAGGAGACAGAGACATGGAGGTCTCTGGGTTCGGTTTAGTCAGTTGAGTTCAGTAAGGGGAGTTCAGTCACTTCTGTTCAGTTCATGGAATTCAGAGGAAGGCTCTCAAAGCAGAGCAATCAATGATAAACTGAGATAAGCCAGATTGAATCAGTCAATTTGGAGAGGAGTTTAGGCTAGAACAGTTGAGTTAAACCAACCAGAGTTCAGAAAGACCTAGAAACAGTGAATTTATTCAGTAGTAAGCCACCAAGATGACAATTACATCTGGCCAATAAAGCATAGTTTTATAGTAGATACAAGCTGAAAGCCAGCTACATACATAAATTCTTTCTTCAGTAAGAGCTGAAAATACTTTTATCTAGTAGTAAAAACTAGATGACACCTACTCAGTGCTTACTTGGTCACTCTTCTAAGTTTTCACGTTTCATAGTCTTTCATTTCTAGTATAACCTACTATGATTTTCATTGTAGATGAGGAACCTGAAGCTCAGGGCCATTAAGTTGTATTGCTATAGCTGGTGGCATCAGAGCTAGAAATCTTAGATCCAGACAGTTGGATTCAACTAATTCCTGATGGCTTACTACCTCCTTGTTGTAGCCTTACTCTCCATCACCTTTTCACATTGCCTGGAGCCTTGGTCTGGAGCACTTTCAGTTGAATCCAGGGTCTCTGGAAACATGGTTTATAAATACCCACCCTCATCTTTTATCAGCCTGTCCCATGAAGTCAAAACACTAGTCAGATGTGGACCAATGCAGCCTGGTTCAGTGGAATGTTTACTGCAATAAAGATGTCTTACATGAAATATTGTATGGATTCAGTTATAAATTCTCCTCATAAAAATCTGTAATGGTTAGAAACAATTTCTGAATTTAATATCATTAGTAAGGAAATAGTCATTTAACCAATGCTATACTGTCATAGAAAAGATATGACTACCTTTATCTATTGATTTATGAACCATACATTCATGTATGCACTACTTTTTAACTTTGTCACACACCTCATAAAGTGAGCAGGGCCAATTCACAAATGATGAAGCAGTTTGCTCTCTTCCCATAGGGACTGTCTCTTTCCTGCTGAACAGATGCAGTGCTTAAAACCCCACAGCCTATCTCTTATGCATTCACTTTTGGCTGGGGTCATATTTTCCAGGTTGCATTCAAATTTTTAGTTGTGTTTTTAAAGAGTGATCTATTATATTAACAAATGGGTGATGCATTTCTTAGAATAGAAACATGTCTGTTTGACTCAATTCTGCCATATCTAAGCCAAGTAAGTATACATGTATCTGGAGAACACAATTTAATTTTCCTGTATTTTGTGCTTATTTTTTCATCAATTCATTTCTCATTATCTTCTATATAATTTCTAAATTCACATCTGTCATATTTGCAAATTACAATAATATATGTTCTGGGGAATAACAAATAATCATACAGATAATACATCTGGTCTTACCAAGAAACAAAATGTATGGAGTATGGTGTGTGTGTGTGTGTGTGTGTGTGTGTGTGTGTGTGTGTGTGTGTGTGTGTATTGAATAAGATGGTTTCCTGTAAATAAATTCTGGTCAATATTGGATGGAAAAACAACAAACTTTATGCTTTAATTATCTAGAAATGGCTGTCACTATGCATCAGTCATATTTATAGATTAGAAAGTGTGGAGGACAAGGTCCCTAGCCTGGAAAAGGTTAAAATAGATTGTAACCAAAAGAATATGGCTAAGGGAGGTTTTTTTTCCCCTTTGAGACTTAAATAAACTGAAAAAACCTGCCCTTCACTTAGATGGATTGAATCCAGGTTTTCTCTTTAAAAAAAAAGTAAGAAAGAAATTGGAGACCTTCACCTCAAATAGCAAAGGTCTCTTATATTGAGCCTTGTGTAGGTGGGATCAGGTTTCCCTACTTGCAAACAAGATTGAATTGGAAACCAGCCTGAACTGATCTCCTATCCCCATTCCACCTCCCACCCCCAGCCAGAGAAAATGTAGTGCTCCCAATCATTTTTAAAAATAGAGCCAGTAAAAATCATCTTGAACTTGAATTTGCAACACTCTAAGTAGATAGAGTATTGTGTCAGTTTCACCCTCCAGAAAATTGTGTTTGAGTTCACTGGGTACATGTTTTTCATCTGTATTGATCTGAATAAAAAGAATTCAGATTTGGAAATGAGAGAATTTTATTCCATGGGGTTGGGGGAAGGGCAGACCTACTTTCAGTGTGTGTGTGTGTGTGTGTGTGTGTGTGTGTGTGTGTGTGTGTGTGTGTGTGTGTTCGCGCGCATGCGCGCATGTGCTCATTAGTACAGACACTGTGTATAGAACAGGGACAGTGTGATACACATTAAATCACCTACAATTGAGTTAAAATTGACAACAAAACAACTTGTCACTTAGCCTTTAATTTTAGCAGAAGCTAATTATATAGTCGAGGGGTACTCTCTCTTACATGTTTACTATGCAAACACTGCATTTTAATGCCTTCCCAAGCAACACAAAATGTTCATTTATCCAGCACTCAACTGCCACAGCAAAAACCATTTCGGTCTGCACTTTCCTGAGGGACACTCCCTACAACAAACCTCATGGGGATTACCTCATGTTTTTAGCATCTGGAAGGCACAGGAAAAGTTTCCAACATGAAATAAGCCTTGGGGCTTGGGTGCAATAAGAGACTTGCTAAGTGAGTTTAACTGTTCAATCCAAGTGACTACAATGTTGGTACAATTTTGTGCTATGTTAGACTTTGCTCTTTCCTATCCACTGCTCTTGGTGAACTCCATGTAGTTATGTGTGTTCTCAAGAAATCTGTTATCTCCGATTTGTATTAATCTGCCTTCAAAAGCTTGAATTTCTTTCATGGAGGCTAAAATTCTTAACAAGCAGAGCACAAAGCCAGTGGAAATAGAAATGTACAGAACAGAAGGATTGAGGCTGAAAATGAGCAAAAATTGAATCCCACTTTAAAGTGGAATTTGAAATATGAGGTAGCATTTGCTTGTGGATGTTGGTGGGAGATTAATCTTTTCCACGTTTCAAATTAAAAGGGTTTTGTGCAGTAAAGAAAGGTTCAAGGAAAACAAACTCAAACTGCCATAAATATGAGGCAAAAATATTCTGAGTAGTAATGAGAGACATTTGGAAATAATAGTGTTGTATACTTCCTGAGCCATTGCTTGATTCTACAAAAGCAACCCTTTCTTCTTTTTTTCTAAGAGAAAACTTTTTGAACTTTCCTAACTCTATTCGTTTGTGTTGATCCAGTTTTTCAAGACTAAAAAGGCCGTCTGGGTGAAACTGACACTCATTTCTAGGCATAGATTATGTTTCCTAAGCAGATTACTGTTTTCCTGATTCCTCTCCACTGTTCTTCCTCACTGATGAGTCATTACATTGTGTGTTACCACTTTAGGTCATCCAAGAAGGTCTCCATACATCACCATAACCGGAATCTGTCACGTTTGAATGGCCCTTGTTTTGAAGCCTATGATTGTTGTTGGGATAGTCGGCACCCTTTGACCTTTATGGTGTAACTCCTTCTATGCCTGTGTAGCTTTAGACTCTTGATGAGACAGGGTGATTAAATCTCCCGGATATGTTCACTTACATTTAATGTTTTTGGACATTAACTTTAATGGTCACTAAGTGATTTGCCTTGAT
>NC_045030.1:72050033-72057863 GCF_008632895.1 Mastomys coucha | reverse complement strand
TGAGTGGCAGCATAATGTGAAAGGGCAAAGTGACGGCCAAATGTGCAAGCATCATTCACAGTGCAGACCTCAGAAATTATTGGGAGAAACATTTCATTTCTGAAAATAAATCTGCTTTGCTACTAAAATAACAAAAGCAATTCCCCCAAAGCAAAGCAATTCCATACATGATTATTTCTTTTCATGGCCAACACCAAAGAAAGCAATAGACGATTTTTAATCTCCAAAATTGGCATGGTTTCTGTGACTTACTTTTCAGAGACAAGGATTTCACATTCAGCTCATGACTGATCCTGTGGTACCTGAAAAATCACATCTCAAGATGAAAATGTCAATTGACCCTCAATAACTGGTGCTAGAGAAAAAGTAAATTTTAATCTGTGATAGCTCTGCTTCTTGAAGTCATTATGGTGCCATCAATATATATTAAAATGCATGTTAAAATAAAGATCACCATGAAAATATTTTAATTCCTATTTAACAAGAGCAGAATCAATCACATAAGAGCCAATAATGAGCTTGGTGTGATCTAACCAATGAAATTTTTACTAATTTGACAAATCCTAGGAAAGGATCCTCAGCTAATTACTATGAACTTGTTTCACATCATAAACTTCTTTCAGAAGAAAAAGTTAATAAGGCATTCCCATTTCCAGCTTATAATAGGTTTTACAGTTTTCTAAACACATCTTCAGTTTTCTAAATCTATGATAATAATATATGGGGAATAGATCATGGGCCTGTTTGGTACTCTTTTGGGGGTAGGTTCTAATGATACCAACATGGAAATGGTAGGATTATTACAGCAAGTAGTATGTACAACAAGTGTGATAACTAAAAATAATGTCTAAAGGATAAATGTGATCTCTCTTCTCTCTTTCTCTCTCTCTTTCTCATACACACACACACACATACACACACACACACACACACACACACACATACACACAACTAATTGTATGGTAGAGTTAACATTAGAATTTGGTGTGAATTCAACTGTCATGAAGTCAAAATGAAGGCAAAGAGAGTTAACTGAATTAGCCACTTTGAGCAAAGGCGTGAAGGAATGGAAGTTAATGGTATATGGAACAGATGGAGAAGGAGGGCTACTATAACCTATTCATCAAAGGGATTGTGTGATGTAAGGCTGAAAGGTTAGTCATAGAATAACCTTGAAAGGTCTAGCTAAAGGAAAAGTCAGTTGCAACTTTCCTAGTCATTTTCCCCCTCCAAATTATGGTCAAATTCAGTCATCTAAAATAAAAGAGTATAAAGATTAGCAAAACATAAGGTAACCTATTAGAGTAACATTGTTTTAATTTAGTAGTTATTATTAATAGAAATAGATGTACCCTAAAACAAGTTTCTACTATATTATGTATTTTACTTTAGCACAGATTTAAATTATTATCAGTCTATATTTGCTCTGTAACAAAAATGTTGACAAAATGAACTGCTAGCTAAAGTTTTTTCACAGTTGTATAGTCAAACAGATATTCATTCAGTATGCCCTCATTTAATATGGCATGTCTTCATTTGCTGGGTCTTGAGATTAAAAATAGCTGAAGTTGTAGAGAATAATAAAAAAAAAAAACATGCCCTTAGACCTCAAGGAGATCACCTAATATATGGACAGGAAGTGGAGCGTTCATTCCTACATGGAAGTTAGTGTGTATGGTGGGGGAGGGGTTTCCAGGTTAAAATAAGTGTGGCAGCAAAGTAGAAAAGAATGGGTAGGATGAAGATTCTCATATGGAAGAAAACATGATCTGGATCTTATCCCTGTGAGAATAGTGCTTAGACATGAGTAAAAGCTTTTATGAAGAAAGAACATCAAGCTGCCATAGCAAGAAGACCACAAATGAATGTTCAGCCCTGCTGAGTCAAGACCTGTGTAGTTTAGAGGGGTCATAGATGATATTCATGGGATCTTTGAAGTTGGATGAGAGTAAAGGTAAGACAGAATTGGGTGAAAGTGAAGCCCAGCATTGTAAAAAAGCAAAGAACAATGTTTTACTTTTATCTGGAAGCAAGATTCATCCTCCCATGCATTATCAAGTGTCCAAGGAGGGCTAGGAACACAGACGTATAGAAGACATACTTACTGATACCAATTTCAATAGTGGGTTGAATCAATCACCAACCTCTACTTAGTGCTAAGACCACCTCCTCCACATGCACATGGTTACAGAGTGATTACTGACAGGAGACCTGAGTCACAGTCAGATATGCTGTGAAGAGGGGGTCATGCACTTGGTGCTTTTTCTCTTTTCCAGTTTACTCACCACATACCTCAAACTGTGTTCTGTTTCCCTAATCCTGCTCCATCAGCCACCACAGGGGAACTGATGCCAGTCTCTGCTCAGTGTTTGGTTGTAGTTCTAACTAATTGCAAGTGGCAGAGCTGAGATTGGGTCTTGATTGCTCAGAAACACATTCAGTTATTTGATGAAGGAGGTAGAATTAAGTGTTGGGCATCTGTGGCCTGCTCTGCAAAGAAGTTTGTAAACACAGGCCTTGTATCTGTTGGTGAGAGTGGCCACAAAGTTTTTTTTTTCTTGCAGCAGCTGCTCTTGACCTAGATGAAAAGTTAGGCAGGAATTAAAAACACTTACAGTCCCAGCCAAGTGGATTTTCTGAGGTTGTGACTGAGGCCTGTTGATATAGAGGGGTAATCTCCAAGATTTAAGCAATACCAACAAGTATAAAAGGGTCCCTGTGCTGCGCTGTTTTTTCAGGTGTCACTTTGAAATCACACTGATCAAATGACAACTTTTAGAATTAAAACATTTTATTGCTGATTTACTAAGGATAATTGTTACATAAAATAACAAATCAGTTGTTACAGGGTTCTAGTGCAGCATCAATTTCTAAATTGAAACAGGTATTTATTATCACTCAAACAATGATCCATGTAAACTGCAAAGAAGCAGGTTGTTCACATCACATATTTGTAGTAGAAGAGAAGTGGACAGTCCTTGACTTTGCAATTCTTACTAATTGAGCACCTATGAAGGTTGCATAGTTACGCACATTATTTAATGATCAAAACAGCATTTTGAGGCAAGCAATTGTTTTGTAATCATATTCCCATTATATCAAGTTCACATATTAAGTCACTGTTTTAGTTTAATAATTTAAAAAGCTTTAAATATCTCTGCCTATAACTCAGGTCATATTTAATTTGCATTCTTGCCATGTTATGGCTAGACAAAGAGATTACCTTGCCATCTAAAAGGCACATATTGTCATTGCCTTCATTGTTTTGTGTCTTGCCTACCAAACTGATTGAGTTTCTTGTGCTCCTTAACTGGCTTTTTTTGCAAGACTAATACTGTCCTGAGGAGAGAGTAGAACAGTAAAGGGGCCATGAGGAAGAGCTTTAGAAACCAGGTAATTTTTGAGTTCTTGCTCTGGGTAGAAGGATTTCATAGAGGGGAGGTGTCACTTTATAGTCTTCTGTACATATTCTCTGCTATCCTATCCTGGTTTTGCCCAATCCCCATGTTTATTTTCTATTTTCACTTGTAAACAATAATTTACGGGCAGTGGTGAAACACACCTTTAATCCCAGCACTTGGGAGGCAGAGGCAGGCAGATTTCCGAGTTCGAAGCCAGCCCGGTCTACAGAGTGAATTCCAGGACAGCCAAGGCTACACAGAGAAACCCTGTCTCAAAAATAAAATAAAATAAAACCACAATAATTTAGTCTCGTAGTAAATATCCAGACAAAAAAAAGACCTATGACAAATAAGCAGAGATCTTGGTGGAAAGAAAGAACCCAAAGGACCACACAAGAATTCAACCTGGAACCCCTATTCTTTTAATCACTCTGCTTTAGCCAATTGAATTAAATTAGCCTACACATCACAACTTACCCTAACACATATTTGCCTTTAGCATCAAACTCCAAATGAATGGATCTGATCTTTGGCTATACAGAGAAACCTGTCTTAAAAAACCAAAATACAGAAAGAAAGAAAGAAAGAAAGAAAGAAAGAAAGAAAGAAAGAAAGAAAGAAAGAAGCAAGGAAGGAAGGAAAGAAGGAAGGAAGGAAGGAAGGAAGGAAGAAAGGAAGGAAGGAAGGAAGGAAGATCCCTCCAACATAAGTGGTCCTAGATAACTAGCTGTTTTGTTGGGAGAGGGACCCTTCCATGAATTCTTTGCCCTCATGACCTAATTGCCTTCCACAGTCCCCACCTTTTACCACCTCACACTGGAGATTAAGATTTCAACAGAAATTCTGAGGAACTGTAAACACTGAAACAAGATGATTTCTGAAAAAAAAATCTGGTGCATTTTCTGTGATGGAATTATTCCAAGGTAGGCTAGATAATGGTAAACAGAAAACATGTTGAGGGTGAGTCAAAAGATGGAACAGTCACCCTTGGCTATGAGAAACAGAGGAGACATCATAGAGGAATTGACCTCTGAACTGTGCCTGGATAGATTAGGGAAGATTGGGATGCATATGCATAGGGGAGGAGCAGGATGGACTCATATAGATAGTGGAAACAGCTGAAATAAACAGCTGTGGCACAGACTTTTGTTAGGTACATGGGAAACAGCAATTAGCTAGGATGTAGGAGAGGCTGAACAACAGCAGAGTGGAAATATATGGTAGAGCATCTGAACCCTTAGAAGGGGTGGCATCAAATGCTTGAACAAGGCAGGGAAAGCAATGTTAATTCTTTCAAGCTTTCATGATGGAAATGAGAAGTAGAGAGGCAGATAATCAGAGCAGAATTTCAGGCTAGGAGCTTTGCTACAGTCTACTGGGTAGAAGAGCATAGGGGAGGGTCTGTACAATACCTCAACAAAAGATAATGAGGTGCTGAGAATGGCAAAACACAGGGACAAGTGGGTAGATTAAAATTTACATAAGACAGTCACAGCAGAAGTGTAGTGGCTCATGACTGTAACTTCAGCATTCTGTGAGTATGAATCACAAGGATCATGCATGTTCAAAGCCAGCTAGGGTTTCATAGTAAATTCTTGACCAGTATGAAATATAGAATGTGACTTTGTCTCAATTGTAGCAGCTCATCCCAAACAAAGACAGAGAAGCAATAGAACACAGTGGTGATTAAGAAAAGGCAGAGAACAAAGGTGAGGAAAGAGCTAGTTACGATTTCAGGCATGTGGTCATCGGAAAGGGTAGGGTGGTGTGCTAGAGTGGAACAAGGCACAAATATAATACACAAGAGCCTTGTGCCTATACAAGTTGGCTTCTACTACTTAATGGGAACCAACAGGCTATTAACACTTGGGTTGAATAAAGCAACTAATGTGGCTTTTCCATTTTCAGAGCCCCAGTTGTTCTACCACTGATGATATTCTAGATAAAATGCACATCAGCTCTGTGCTCCCCAGGCTTTAATATACACTATGAATACAATTCTGCATCTTTAAATGAACATAAAGCACTTTCTCACCTCTGGCCTTGTCTTGGTTCCATTGTTAATATGCTAGGCCCAGTAAAATGCTGTCAGAGCAGTATGATTTATACATGAAAGATAATGTCAGAAATGGTTGGGAAAAATGTGTGAAGGAAGGAGGTATTTCCTTTGTCTTCATGTAAGTCTTTAAAACCTATGAAAGTATCAAGATGACTGTATTCTTCAATGAGCCTTTGATAAGGCATTAGGAAGCTGACATGGTATCTCTTGATGGGCCATTACTACCTGCTTTGGATGCTGAGGACTTTCATCCACTGCAGAGTATATTAATGAGGCAGGAAAGGCCTATCCGAGAAATGAAACCATCATCTAAGCATGCTTTTTTGCTTTGTTAATCATCCTTTCTTTCTTTTTTTTCTCCTTTACATTTCAAAAGTTGGTCTGAGTACAGTGGAGCCTGCTGGGGTTTCAGGAATAAGAAACATACACTATTGGCTCCCACTGGGCTTTACTGAAGTTTTTTTTTTCCCTAGCACATGCCGGTACAGTCATTTTGATGTTTGCCACCAGGTTGCTTTTCCAGGTGCTTCCTCCCCTTTTTCCTGAGGTCCAAAGGGTAAAAGAGGAGTCTGTGGCCACATTTAGCAGTTGAAATAGAAACAATGGCTTCTCAAAAGGGGTGCCCACAAAACAGAGGTTTGGAAGGTAGTTCTGCTGGTATTTCTGGGAACAGGAGAGTTGAGCTGTGCCTGGCAAGTTGCTTCATTCGACAGAGCTTTGCCAGCATTCAGGAGACTTTTAACTGCAAGCCTCTGTATTTATTTTATATGAAAGGGGCAAGAAAAGAAATCAGGATCATTCTTCAGATGCAAGTCACTAGGAGGCCCTGCCTGTCTTCTGCACAGAAGTCTGTGTTAATCCGTAAAAAATTGATTTATGTCACTGCCAGTTATGTGCTCATGTGGAGACGAGAGCAGGCCCCATGGAGATGAAGGGCTGCTCTTCATGTGATATTCCTCTGTGAACTTAACACAGAATTGCCCTCATCTCCTCAGTTCCCTTCTGGGAAAGACAGAATCTGGGTGTGTTCAGGAATAGTGTTTGCTTAATGATGCACTTAATGAAAGTCTTTGATCAATGATAATTTGTGGGCTTTGAGTAGAGAAGGCCTGAAAAGCACAATCATTTAGCTAGTAACTATTTTCTCTGGCAAGAGGGTGTGTAAATCAATGCTTCAGGTCTAGTAATCTAAAATAATATGACAGAAAGATCTGGATTGCTAAATGCTAGATAGACCAAAGCTGCAGACAAAGCTGAGTAGGGGTGAGCAAACCAAAGTGATAGTTGACAAAGTCGAGATGAAAAGGGAGATAGAAGAGCAGTTTGTGCCATTAACCTAAGGAGAAAATTATGCAGCAAGTACACTTACCAGCATCAACATGTTTGGAAACAAAGAGAAAAAGGAACAATATGGAGATCAAAACAAAAATTAAATTGTCTATAAAGAAGACAAGGAAATGAGAAATGGTATGGTACTAGGAGGGGAACTGCTGTGGCAAAAAAGAAACAGAGTAGTGGTCCCTAGCAGTACCCAACAGGGCTTCTCCATGGGATGGGTGCACATGGGATCTGTGATCCCAGCCCAAGGCCTGCTTGCCACTTCTGCTAGACAGGGAATCCTCTGTTTCTTAACCTCAAAGGACCATGTGGTGAACAGACAATGTCGCATCTTCCCATCAGTTACACAAGTGTGTTGTGTTCTCTACCCTCCCTCACCTAGGAGACTGCCTTCCCTTTGCATTCTGCAGTTTGCATTCTGTCCTTGGCAGTGCAAAACAATCACTCCCCCTTTCTGTCCTCCTTTTGAAATCCAGAATCACAGTGTGAAACCTGCATTATGGAATGTCATACCCTGATTCCAATACAGCTCTGCTTTGAGGAATGTGGCCACCCCACATGGGAGTCTCTGACCTACCACATCTTCAAAAGGATAGAAAGAGGCAATTAATGTGAAACTTTGTCAGATTTTTTTTAAAGCTACAAGGCAATGAATTTCATTGTGATGTTTTGTAAGTACACATACATACACACATATATGTATATCAGCACACTTATTCTTAGTTTAGGCTTCACTGCTTTCTCAGTCCCCACTAACTCATCTGGCTTGTCCTCTTCTCTGAAACACTCATGTGACATACTCCATTACCCTCTCTTATTCCATTTATCTTTCGTTAGATCTCTCCCTCCACTCTCATAGTCCCTGTTATAATTTCAGGTCCTATTTGCATACATCCAGATCCCACATAAGAAATAAACCATGCACAATGAGTTTCTGGCAAGTATGGGCTAAATATGGAGCTCTGTCATTACACAACTAAAAGAAAGAAAGAGACAGACAGAGAGAGAGAGAGAGAGAGAGAGAGAGAGAGA
>NC_045030.1:72043215-72049784 GCF_008632895.1 Mastomys coucha | reverse complement strand
TATATATATTCCTAAATACAACCTGCTCCATCTGTATAAGGTTATTTGTATGTATGTTTTCAGAGCTGACAATTTGGTATTGGATAACCAACTGCTGTGCTCTTCCCTAGAGACAACTATCCTACTGTCAGTAGTCCTTCATTGCTATAGTTCTATATCTAGGGTTGATTACCCCTATATTTGCCCTCCTAATCCACTTTAGCATGTCTATCGTTTTGTACTTGTTTAGTACATGTTTGGACTGTCACGTTGGTGAGACTTTATATATATAAAGTCATTTGTACTGAACAGGTACAAAATGATAGACATGCCAAAAGTGGATTAGGGAGGCAAATCCAGGGTAATCAACCCTAGACACATACACACACACACACACACACACACACACACACACACACACATACATACATATATACAGAGAGAGACTTTATATATATAGGAAGAGACTTTTTTTCCCTAGGAGACACCATTATACAGTGTGTTAGTCAGGGTTCTCTAGAGCAGTAGTTCTCAACTTTTCTTATGCTGCGTCCCCTTAATATAGTTCCTCATGTAGTGGTGACTCCTAACCATAAAACTATTTTTGTTGCTACTTCATAACCACAATTTTTCTACTGTTATGAATAATGTTGTAAATATCTGATATGCAAGATATCTGATGTGACCCATGTGAAAGGGTTGTTTGTCCCCCAAAGGAGTCAGCATCCATAGATCCATAGATTGAGATGCTCCAGAGGAACAGAATTCTTAGAAAAATATACATATATATGTATATGTATATATAATATACATATATGTGTGTGTGTGTATGTGGTAATTTAATTTATTAGAGTGGCTTACAGGCTGTGGTCCAGATAGTCCAACAAAGGCTCTGTTCCAGCAAAACGACTGGGAATCCAGCAGTTGTTTAGCCCATAAGGGTGAATGTCTCAACTGGTTGTCAATGTAAGTCAGAAATTCAAAGAAGTAGGTGCTGCTAATGCCAGTGAAGCAAGAGGGAGGGCAAGACAAGAGTAAGTGCTTTCTTTTTCCACATTATTATATAAGCTGCTATCAAAAAGCATGACCCAGATTAAAGGTAGATCTTCCTACCACCACAGATTCAGCTTGTAGGTGATATTCCCACTTCAAATTATTCATTAAAAAATTTGCCACAATATTACCCAGCCACTTGGGTTTTAGCTATAGTCAAATTGACAACCATAACAGTACCTAAAAAAAAACAACACATCAGATTATTTTTCAAAATATTATTTTCTCTGATATAGAATAGCTATAACTATTAATGGGACAGAGTGAAACATTACAAATATGCAAAACAGCAAGTTGTGGAGGGATGCTGCTTACTGGCTTGTTTCCCATGGCTTCCTCAGCCTGCTTTCTTATAGAACCCAGTATCACCAGCCCAGGAATGACACTACTCACAATGGGCTGGGTCTTCCTCTATTGATCACTAATGGAGAAAATTCCTTATAGTTGGATCACATGGAGGCATTTCTTCAACTGAGGCTCCTTTCCCTCTGGTGACTCTAGCTTGTGTCAAGTTGACACACAAAACCATCCAATATCAACCAGGCCTCGAACTTACTCTGGAGCTAAGGATGGCCTTGAATTCTTAGTCATTCTGCTTCCACCTCCAAGTAGTGAGATGCTATGTTTGTGCCAGTATACCTCACTTTCACTTACTCCAACCAGGACTAGGCTGAAATATGTGTGGACTTGATCTGGAAATTAAAGGTTAGTTAAACACAAGAATTTTGTTACCCAAAGGCAAAAGTGCTATGTCTCATGTCTACACTGGGCATCTAGGAATGTCCTGGGAGCTAGGTCTATCATCTTGCTGAGCAAAAGTCTGCAAGTGCAGACTTTTAATGAATGTGTAAATTATAAAAATATCACTGTGGTTGGGTGAAATGGCTCAGCAAGCAAACACATTTGCTGCCAAACCTGAGCCTGGGTTTTATCCTGGTATCCCATATGGTAGAAGGAAAGAACTCATTTTCCAAAGTTGTTCTCTAGCCCTTACACATATATCATGGAGTGTGTGTGCCACATACACATGTAAACACACACATTTACATCTATGGTAAATAACCAAATAAATGTAATGTTAAAACTCACAAAATTGTGAAAAGCAAAGCAAAAAAATCATTAGATAACATTTTTTATTTAACATTTTGCTTCTTACATGGGTGAACCTCCTTTTCCTAAGCTATATAAGAAAGGTGGTGATAATCTTTGTTTTTAACAGTTCTCATGAAGTTCAAATGCAAGCAATGCCGTTGTAAACAGGGAATGCAAATATACAGAGAAGCCCTGTTAGTTGTTGTGATAAGAAACCCAGAGAACAGATACATAATCCTCAAAGAAGAAATGGAATTATACAAATCCTGCCCCCACTGTGAGTTCCCCTCCAGCAAAATTCTAGTGCACGTAGCTTTATCTGTATACTTTGCCAGAAAGAAATCCCCATGTGAGTATACGTGAGTCAGTCCTGATAGGGATAATTAAAGAAGGAGGCAGAGGAAAGGAAGACGAGTTAAACGAGTATCAAAGCAAAAGTCGAGAGTAGGTTATTGAAAAGGACCTGGAGAACATATGGAAGATAATAACATAACTGTTAAAAATCACAATACATACTTAAAAATCCCATTGCCTTAACATCTTGCTTATACTTACTTATATACACTTGCTTAACTATACTTGCTTATACTTTATAATACGATTAAAAAGTCAGCCCATTCTGTTTGAAATAAAGCAACAAAGACAGAAAGCCTTTGTAGAATCTGACAAGACAGGAATAGTCTAGTAAGATGGCATGTAAATAATTTGGAATACAAGTGAATGAGTTATTTTCCCCATTCCATTCAGACCTATTTAACTACATACATACATACACACACACACATACACACACATACACACATACACACACACATGAAAAGTCAATAATGTGACATTTACTTTTCAAGTGACAAAAAATTTGAATCTATCACAATTTTTTGTTTACATTTGCTATTTTGTTGTGTGGGACACATGTGGAGATCTGAGGACAACTTGTAGGAATCACTTGCTTCCTTCTACCACATTTCCCCAAAATTGTAACTTTGCTTGTCTGATTGATGGCAAATGTCTTCATCTGCTTTCCCATTGTGTGGGCTAATAATTTGATTCTTTACAAAACAAATGATTGTATATACAAAAGCAAGAAACATTGGTTTGAAGATTTTAGGGACTAAAGTTCATTTATGCTTTGGGGTGGATGTCTGAAATTTCAGGAAAGGCCTACAAGGTTGAAGTAATCACGATTTTAGATAAGATGGCACTGCATTGGTGTATGTGTATATGTGAACACTTGTCTGCATACATGCCATATAACATACATGGAAGGTCAGAGGACAACTTGAGGGTGTTTGTTTTCTCCTTCTGTCATATGAGTTCCCAAGAATGAACTCAGTTGCAAGGCTTGGCAGCAGGTGCTTTTTCTCCAGAGCTATTTAAGGTCAGGAAAGTTTCTTTAACTTACAAATATGCAAACATAGAAAAATAAATTCCTTTTCCTTTTTATAATCGTATTTAACAAAGCAAACAAAATGATCAAAATATATATAGAAAACTTTCCTTGGCCTGCTTGGAGGGTAAGATCAAGGGAACTGCTCTCATTATATGTAAATTTTAGTGATCTATCTTAAGTACTTTACTCTTGTGAAAGTAGAAGGAATTGCTGAACATGTTCTGCATTTACTGTTGTCTCACAAGACTGTCTTGGAAGTAACGTCTGTCAGCTGCTGACTTCAGCACATGCATCGACAATTTTGATAGCCAATTTTATATGTCATCTTCTTTGAATCAGAGAATCCCTAGAGAGCTGGCAAAATATTATTTCATGTGTATCTTGTATTTGGGGAGTGTTTCTGGAATAGAGAAATATTTGGATCAGTAAACTGAATAGTGAAAACAGAACTTTTCTGTCTGAGTTAGCACTATCGAATCTATAGCACACAGTGGTGGAAGAAGCATTAATTTGTTCTTTGCTTGAGCTGGGATATCCATCCTCTCTTATCCTTAGATAGCAGAAGCTTAGGATCTCAGACCTCAGGCACTTTGACTCAGACCTGGACACCTACTTCATAAATTGTCTTAAAACTGTATTTTGATTGCATTTTATAGCATTTACTGGCTCCTGTAATTTTAATCTGATACCTCATACATTCCTACATCTTTGCATATCTTGCAGTTTGATTACCTGAGAAACTCTAATATACATATCATAAAAATTTGTGGTTGATGAAATATTGTTCACTTAATAAAATGTATCAATATTTGAGTCTTAGAAATGTCTCAAAAAGAGTGAATTGAGAGTGAGATGTGTCTAAATTTTGTGGATATGATTTATAGTCGATAATTTAATACCAGAGCAGGATTTAAGATTGAAATATATATATTAATAGTTAGAAGTTGGTGGCAAATGAGGGCTAAATTGTTGAATTAATGCTTGACAAGTATCATTCACATGAAAAGCCCACTTGGACCCCATTCTCATGGGTCCCTTGTCCTAATGAGGGGTACTCAAGAGTTCTTTTATTAAAATGTATAGATTTTAGGGTGTCTCTAGGATGATCAAAATTATATATAATTCATTTTTGTGAATAAGAATTTCATGTAGTGGCAATATTAAATTCTTTGTGCAATTAAAACTAAAAATTAAAAATGCTACCATGGCTAGTTTTTTTGTTTTTTGGGTTTTTGTTTTGTTTTGGTTTGGTTTGGTTTTTCGAGACAGGGTTTCTCTGTATTGTCCTGGCTGTCCTGGAACTCACTCTGTAGATAAGGCTGGCCTCAAACTCAGAAATCGACCTGCCTCTGCCTTCCAAGCACTGGGATTAAAGGCGTGTGCTACCACCACCTGGCGCTAGTTTTTAATTCTGTAGTTGCAAAATTGATGGCAGGGAACTCTAGTATAAAATAAGATGGCATGAGCACACTCTACCCCATCTCTCCTACTTAATACAGACATAACAGTTATAACCTACTTAGGACATTGAAAAGCAAATAGGAGAAAATTGAAGAAGAAAACTTGAAATGAGAATACTACAAATTGGTGGTATGTCTTCCATTCTGACCTCGGATACCAGTCTCCATCCCTGAGCACACTATAGCCCAGAACTGAAGCCAGACTTCAGAAACCTAGTTTTTATTTAGAGAGCAATAAACTAAATGAGAAGAAAAAAAAAAAGTGGAGAGAAAGTGGAGAAGTTTACCATTTCAGTTGTTTTTCCTCATTCTTATTTCTTTTTATCAGCTTAGGAAGATAATGTCGCAGTGGTAGTGATGGTGCCAATGACCGTGATAGTAGCAGAGCTGCAGACATCTAAAATTCTGAGAAAGAGATCCCTCACTTTTTCTAAAAGGGCTCTTAGTCACCCAAATCTAATAAATTGAGAAAAATAGGATTCACGTGAAATAAAAAATTACTGGTTTTTAAATACATGCAAGATTTGAAAGTAAGAATAATAGCACTGCCTAGTTTAGTTTTAAATTGGGTAAGAGAAAGAGACAGACAGCCCAGTCAGAGTTTTACAATCTTCTGAAGTGGAAATCTATTAGCTCTCAAGAGATTGAAAAATTAAATAAGTATGATAAACACTAAAGAAAAACAGCTAATCTAAAGTACATAATCGAAACTGTGATTGATACATTAACATACATTGCTAGTGTTTAAATGACCCTAGAGGGGAAAGAAGAGTGAAAGCAAATATGAAACAAAACCTAACAACAACAAAAAAAATCCAGATAGAACAAAATAAATGTTACACTAGAAACCAGATATTTCTACAGTTACATTAAATGCAAATAATTTGAAAACCAATTAAAATATAAAACTTGTCAGAATAAGCTTAAACAACCACTAATTATTATAGGCTGTACATAACAAACTCACTTGAAATATAATGACATAACTCCATGGAAATTAAAAGCATAAAAAATATCTATCATCCATCATTAACCAAACGAAAGTTCAAGATGATAAATGAATATTGTACATATTTGAATCTCAAACAAAGAAAATTATCAAGGATAAAGAGGACTATTACAAAGAAGTAGAAAGGTTAATTTGCCAAGGAGAAATATAGATAGAGAATATACACTGACAACAGAGATTTGTAATACAGGAAACAAACCATAACAGAACTGAAAAGTTGACAAACTTGTGTAAATGGGGGTTTTAACTCTCTTCTCTCCCAGGAACTGGTAGAATTGAGAAACAAAAGTAATCGTTTAAGATAATCAAGGTAGTCAAGAACTGAATAATGCCACCAATCAAAAGGTATTGACTAACTATCCAGCCTGAAAGACACAACGGCTACTCTTTATGGATGCACACAGTATATAGATGACCACAATAGATGAAATTCTGGATTGTCAAACAAATCTTATCAAATTTAAAGGGATGGAATTATAAAGAATATGTTCTCTAACTACAATGAAACTGTGCTATAAAACAATGAGGGTAAAATGAGTACAAAAAAATTCAAATTGCAGCCAGGCGGTGGTGGTGCACACCTTTA
>NC_045030.1:72031107-72043205 GCF_008632895.1 Mastomys coucha | reverse complement strand
GTACTGAAAAAATCTAATTTGAACAGAAATGTAATTGAAGGACTATAGCCAGTCGAATTTTTAAAAATGAGGTTTTTTTGAGGTATAATTTATATGAATGTTGTATATATTTTAGTAAATTTGATCATTTGTAAACTTTAATAAAATATCTCAATCCTAACAACCAATTTACTTTTCTTTAGATTTTTCTTTTTCTGTTTTTTTTTATAAATAGGGTACTTCAATAGCTTTGGGGGCTTACTGATTTTATTTTACATCTTAAAACAATATGCTTAACTAATCTTATTGAATACCCAGAAAAGACATAAATATTATAGTTCAGTGGGGAAAACAAACTAACCACAAAATGATATGAGTAAATGCATAATTTCCACTGAGTATTCTAATGATCTGGGAATAGGACTGGCCGCCAAGGCAACGCTTCCTTGACGAAGTCACAGCTGACTAAAAGTGAAAACTAGTAACTTCAACTCAGTAAACACTAGGACGCTTCATATAGACGGAATGGGCTGTCCGCACTTAGTCAAAGGAGACATATTGTGACAAGTTACTGAGAAAATGTTCAGAAGAGAAAGAAGGATGCTGAGATACCAGCCAAGGACAAAAGATATGTTCAGGTTATATTAGCTCTATTGCAAAACCAAGAGGAAACCATTGAAGTGCCTTAAACAGGTTGTGGAGGGAAGGTGAGTGACATCACACATTTGGTTAAGAATACACTTTCTCACTACAGTGCGAGCCATGAAGTGAGAGAGAGTCACCATGAACAACAGGAAAACACTTAGGGGGTATTCTGAACTTTATGACTTCCTTTGGGATCTATACTGGCATGCAAAATGGGTCTCAGAGAATGGTCAGCTCTCACATACTAACTGTTAAGAGTGCATTTTCCAAAGTCATTTAGCATGGTTGATTGAGGGAAATAATAGTGTGTACATCCAGGATAAGAAAAAATCACAAACCCTTTTACATATTATTGGTGTGAACACGAAATTGGTACATTAACTCTGGGTTACAGATTTTGCAATGTTTTATGAAGGTAAATCCTTACTGACATGGAGTAGAGGGGAACAGATTTTTCCCTGGGTAATTAGGCAAATGTTAAACACCATTAAACCATGTTAAATTCACTAGTAGTGTTAAAAGCCAGTTCTTTATGTTTATGTTGCGTTCATTTTCATATAAATAAGCAAAGATGTTGGAGATGGGGCAGTCAAACTAGTTAGCAGCTGTTGAACTTTCCCTTCCTGCCTCTGCTGCCTTAAGCAAAGTGCCTATTAGTCTATCAGTCAAGTGGGCCACCTTTAAGCACCATTATCCTCTAACACTCCAGAAACCCTGACACAACTGTAGTGTGATTCACAGTAGATTGTCCTTGCTCCTGATTGCATAGCTTCATCAAGGATTGCTTCAAAGAGTAACAGACGTTTTGTTATTATAAACCTCAATTGACTGTCACAAGGCAGTCATTTCTCCTGAGGGCAGAGAGCAAACACTTTTCCCAACTAGTCTAGCAGAAAAACAAGCCATGTTGGGTGCTAAGAGGTAAGGTAATTCTGGCTCCAATGTCAATGTTTGTGATTGTTTCTAAGGGATGACGTTGTGATTGGCTCAAACAAATCACTTGATTGTTCCAAAACTGACTGTGAGCTGTGATTGGTTCAAATGAATGGCTGGTATTGGTCAAACCATGTGGTTATACTTTTTCCAAACAAATGGTTGTTACGGGTCAATGCAAGAGGCGTCTTGTACAGAGACAAGTATCTCAGACTCTGGCTGAGAGGTTGTGATAGTTAGTGTTAATTGTCAGTTTGGCAGGACCTGGAATTACTTACAAGACATGCCACCAAGGGTACCTGTAAGAGGTTATATTGATTAGGTTAATTGAAATGGGAAGAAACACAGGAAAAGTGGGTAGCATCATTTCCTGGAATTGAGTCCCAGACTGTATAGAAAGGGAGTGCTTCCGAGGGGTGGTGGCGCATGCCTTTAATCCCAGCAATTGGGAGGCAGAGGCAAGTGGATTTCTGAGTTCGAGGCCAGCCTGGTCTACAGAGTGAGTTCCAGGACAGCCAGAGCTACACAGAGAAACCCTGTCTCAAAAAACGAAACAAACAAATGAAAAGCCAAAAGCCAAAAAAACCCAAAAAAAACAAAAAACAAAAAACAAACAAAAAAAGGAAGTGCTAACATTGCTCTCTTATTATAGGTACAATATTACCAGCTGCTCCAGTTTCCTGTTGCTTTGACTTCTTCCCAGCCATGATAGACTAGACCTTCCAACTATGAGCTAAAATAAATCCTCCTTTCCTTAAGTTGCTTCTGTTGAAGTATTTCACCTTAGCGACAGGAAAAGGAACGTAATACAGGTGTCCCACAGGGACCTGATAACTGAGGTCTATGAAAGGACTGCAGTGCTGTAGAGTACAATTCACTACCACTTCTCGCTGCCCACTGCTGCCACTTACTGCTGCTAAGCACTGATGGAAGTGAGATCTGCAGAAGAAGAGCACTTGAGCATCCCTTGCCTATACACAGTTTTATTCAGGTAGTGTTAAAGAGCCCTAAGTTTGTTGATGGTTAACATAACTATATATTATTTAGTAACCTCTGTTGTTAGAGAATGGAAAACAACCTTTTGTACAAAAACCTGCACATGGTGATTGTATGAGGACATTTATAGTCACCAAAGGCCAGAAAAAAAAAAGATTATTCAATGAGCTATTAATTAAGCAAATTATAGTAAATTATACAGTATAATACTACACAGTTGTAAAATAGGAATCAGATTGTGAAACAGGTTTGGGTGAATTTCAAAGTCATGTTGAATGAAAGAAGCAAATACCAAAATATTATCTACAGTATGATCATTTACAACAACAATACTGCTGCAGGGATGGCAACCAAATAGTGCTAGGCAGGGCCTGGGTAAACCAGGGCCGGGCGGCCGGGGAGTATCACCATTCAAAACTGAAAGAAGAGAGAGCTTTTAATGAGGTGGTATATCTCTCAATATCCTGATTTTAGTACTGGTTCCACAGATTTCTATGTTAAATTTATTATATTATTTTTAAAGTAAAATAGGACATCAAGTATGTGAATAAGCTAAAATAGAGATTTTGAAACTCAATTGACAAAAGGACGATGATAGTTTATATGATAGTTATTAACACAAAATTATCTTGTTAATTATTTTTGGTTTGCTACTGATTTCAAATCTTATACTGTAAAAATAATGATCATCAACCTCTATGGGATATTTTCAATAAAGTTGGAGAAGATTTTGATGAAAAAAAAAAACCATCTAGAGGAATCTGACTGAGAGAGGTTATATAAGATACTCAGTGTCACAAAAACCAGATCATATGTCTCTCAGAACATGAACTGATATGTCGCTCAAACTACCACTTTTCTTCCCAGAATCTTTAAACAGATATGTCTGTCTTTTTCTCAAGGTACTAGTCCTTCCTATTAGTCTCCTCCTGGAACATAAAATTACACCCTGCTGGCATATTCAGAGCCCTGACAGAAGGCAGGCATGGGGAAGGGGGAGGCAACAGGGGTTTGTTTTTGTTGTTTTTGTTTGTTTCTTTGTTTTTTGGAGGGGAAACTGGGAATGGAGAAATTTGCATGTAAATAAAGAAAATATCTAAAAAAAAAAAAAAAAGCATCCTACTTAATAGCAGGTAAACACAGTTGCCTGAAGAGAGCTGCTTCCTTATCAGAGGACCAGGTTCCAGAGCAAATTAATAGTGGCAACAATAATATTGAATAATATGCATTGCTATTCTTTAAGTCCAATTACATGTTGCTATAAAATGGGCCTAAATTATGACTTTCTTTCCTGGTGAAAGTCTTAATTAAAGTGATGCATTTTAACATACTTTTGCTACGCGATATAAATTATTTCTTGGCACCTCAATTTTTGTACTCTTCCCTTTAGTAATCTTTCCCATGCAGTGTTAAAGGAGAAAATGGGTGATTAATAAAGGGGTGAACAGGTGACTACACTGCTTCTAAAACAGCAGCAGTACAATAATTTCTTACTTATTATCATAGTCTATAAAGGATTAAATACACGGTGATACATTTCTTTCTACTTCTAGTGCCTATTAGCTACTGGCATTCTGTTGCAGTTCCAATAATTAATTGGAAATGAGGTATTGCTATACATTTTCTTCCTCCTCTTTTAGTCTTTTAAGTAACCATCCTGTCACATTTGTGATGCAAATGCTGCAGCAGTCCATGGAATTTCAGCAATCTGGGAGACTCCCTCTCAGAAAGCCTTGAAGAACTTTTGGGAAATTAACATTTTACTCCCAAAAGCGGAATTTTCTCTATGCCTTTGAAAGAAGCAGATGAAAGCTGCGTAATTGCTCTGTTTTCATCAAGGTGAAGGAACCAATGAAACATTCAATGTATCAGACAATGGAGGGGAGAATACACTTGTCTTCCCGTAGGCGGCTGCTGTCTGTGAAAGGGTGCTAAATGTACAATTAGACACAGAGTACCTGCCATCTCTGTAATAACCACCCACTTTGTGGGATAAGTGCCCTGCCTGTCCAGATAAGGCTTGTGTTTGATTAAGGGAATCATTCAGTGTAAATGCTGGCCCTTGTAGCCAATCAAAGCCAGAGTCAGTCTATCCATTATAGACCTGTCAATCATGTCTGTTTGCTTATTAAAGTTCCTTTAGTGAGCCCAGTGGCTTCCCTTTGGTATGCTAAGTAGTCCCAAACCTTGCTAACATCTTAGAGTGAAGTCACAGGCCTTTGAATGACTCTGGAAGAGTCTACAGGCCTTCCCCAATTTACCATTGCATTTTGTTCCAAAAGTTTGTTTGTAAGTCAGTTGTTTGGAAGTTGAGAAGCATTTTTCCCATGGAAACAATGTTACAAATGGTGGGAAGTTTCCCAGACCAGTCCACAAAAGCCTATTTAACGGAGAAGATGGCTGGACTATGAAGCCTATAGCACTGGGGAGCCAGCCACCATCAAGATGACTGTTTCTATGGGAAAATGCTCAGTGAAGCTAATTGTGGATGCCAATAGCATTTTCCCAGCCCTGGGAGCTGGAGTCAGGACAACCTATATCCCTTTTTCCTTCAGACAAGTAAGATGGGAAGATGGAAAATCCTGTGGGAATCAAAGAGCCAAAGTATGGAAGGGGTGGGGGTTGGACAAGAGATTTCTGAAGAGGATAGGGTGGACAGATTAACAAATAGCAGTGGGTGGCTAGTTAAATTGGACTTTCTGATAAAGAAAGGGTGTTTTAAAATATGTTCAAAAGAACTAGACTATAACCTTTGAAAGTATTTGTTTCTTGGAAATGTCTGTTTTAGCTGTATCCTGATCCCACAATTTGAATGGGAAATGTCTCCCTGACAGGTTCATGCATTTCAACACTTGATCCCTGGTTAGTGGCATTACTGGGAATAGGTTAGAAAGGTACCACAGAGAGCAGGGGGTCATAGGTATTATACACAGCCTTGGCTTAGTTTCCTTTGCTGCAGCTGTAATAAAACACTATGACAAAATAAACTCGAGGAAGAAAGGATTAATTATGGCTTACAGGCCAAAGGTTTTATCATGATGGAGAAGATAAGATAGCAGGAACTTGAACTATATGTGAACTATGTCCACAATCAGGAAGCAGAAAACAGATGGATGCATGCTGCTGCTCAGCTTCCTTCAGTTATAATGAATGAGCAGACTTGACTGATTGATCAATAGACTAAGTCTTTGGTTTGGCTATGTAGGCTACTTACATATTTCAAGATACTTATATTCAACCAGCGACTGATGCCACTCATACTTGGGAGGTCTTCCTACCTCAATGAAAACAACCATGATAATCACTCACAGGCATGCCTAGGAGTCTAGTCTTCAGCTTATTCTAGGTTCTATGAAGTTGATAATTCTATCACAGGACCCTACTTCTAACCCAACCTCTTTCTCTCTGCTTCCTGGTCCACAGAGACACCATGAGTCCCAGCCACAAGTTTCCCCCACCAGAAAATCTATCATGCTTTCCTTGCCACAGTTGACTGTACTCTCCAGCTATAAGCCAAGATAAATTGTTCACCCTTAAAGTTTTTCTCCAACATTTTGTCACAATAATAGGAAAGTAACTAATATACCCAAATGATGGCTAGGGCAATTTAAAACAACCATGGGCCTCATGGAAAGAGTTGAAATTAGAGTCATTAGACCTTTGAGATTCAGTCACTCCATTCCCACATACTGTCATAACTAATAACTGTTTATTAATATTAAGTAAATGATATTCCAAATTATTAGTCCCAGATTCCAAAGGAAAGGCATATTATATGTGTCAAATAACGTACAATTATTTTTTGGAATCACCATACATATTCAGAGGTAGAAGTCTCAGGTCTGCTATAGACAAAATTGGTCATTACTGAACTTAGGCTATTGTCTATATAATTTGTAGAGAATACCTGAAAAACAAGTACTAGGTTAATGATAGACTGAAGGAGCATCATGCACTATTGTATGAGGTATGTTTGTATGTGTGTGTGGGGGATGACTCATACAGTCATCGATGACCCATCAATGATACGTAACTGGCAAATGACAAGACAACATAAAATTCAGAGTGAGTTGTCATTTAGGTATGGTCCCTAAATGTAGGCTAAATGTAGGTCCCTAAATTTAGACTGAAGTGTAATTGAGATACATGTACAAAAGACTATCTTGGGAAGATTTTGTTTTGTTTTGTTTTCAGCCTTGAGTGACTATGTTGTCTAACATCCAAGGGTCCTACTATATTTCTCATAGTTCAAATAAATCTGTTTGATGTACAAAATTTACCTTCAATGGTATGAGATGATGATTTTTGATTGTCAGAAATTGTTTTTATTTCAGATAGGTTATAGAAGGTATTTTATCTGTGGGTAATTTTGATCATCTGAAAAGTATCATTTAGCTAGTCTGTTGCTTGAATTGCTGCTAAAGAGAAGTTGTTTTTCGGTCTTTAGTGTATAGTGTGATGGCTTTGCATGAATTTTTCTCTTTCTTTATCAAGTTTTACCATCTCTGTGTTTCTTCCTCCTTCACAGGTTCCTCCGAGACTTCATCTTTTTCTCTCTCTTTCTATACACACACACACACACACACACACACACACACACACACAGCATGGGGATTCTCAGATCAATGTATTTGTATATTAAACAATTGTACAATTTTCTACTTGATATCTCTTTAAATAAGCAATTGTTCCTATCTCTGTACTCTTTGAGATTTCAGTAAAATGAAATTTATACATTATTTTTTCTTTTCTTTTTTTATTGGATTTTTTAAATTTACATTTCAAATGTTATCCCCTGTCCTGACTTCCCCCTGGAAACACTCTATCCCAACTCCCCATTCTTCTGCTTCTTGAGGGTATTCCCTAACCCACTCACCAAATCCCACCTCCCCACCCTCAAATTCCCCTACACTGGGGCATCTAGCCTTCACAGGGCCAAGGGCTTATTTTCCCACTGATGTGCCAACATATGCAGCTGTAGCCATGGGTCCCTCCATGTGTACTCCTTGGTAAGTGGTTTAGTTCCTGGGAGCTCTGGTCGGTCTGGTTGGTTGATACTGTTGTTCTTCCTATGGGGTTGCAAACCCCTTCAGCTCCTTCATTCCTTTCTCTAACTCCTCCATTAGGGACCCTGCCCTCAGTCCAATTGTTGGCTGAGAGCATCTGCCTTTTTATTTGTCAGGCTCTGGAGACAGCCATATCAGGTTCCTGTCAGCATGCACTTCTTGGCACACACAATAATGTCTGGGTTTAGTGAGTGTATATGAGATGGATTCCCAGATGGGGCAGTCTCTGGATGACCTTTCCTTCACTCTCTACTCCACACTTTGTCTCCACATTTCCTCCCCTGAGTATTTTGTTTCCCTTTCTAAGAAAGACCAAAGCACCCACACTTTAGCCCTCCTTCTTGAGGTTCATGTGGTCTGTAAATTGTATCTCAGATGAAAATTCCGAGCTTTTGGGCTAATATCCACTTATGAATGAGTGCATATCATGTATGTTCTCTTGTGACTGGGTTATCTCACTCAGGAAGATATTTTCTAATTCCATCCATTTGCCTAAGAATTTCATAAATTTATTGTTTTTAATAGCTGAGTAGTACTCCATTGTGTAAATGTACCACATTTTCTGTATCCATTCCTCTGTTGAAGGACATCTGGGTTCTTTCTAGCCTCTGGTTATTATAAATAAGGCTGCTATGAACATAATAGAGCATGTGTCCTTGTTATATATTGGAGAATATTTTGGGTATAAGCACAGGAGTGGTATAGCTAGGTCTTCAAGTAGTACTATGTCCAGTTTTCTCAGGAACCACCAGACTGATTTTCAGAGTAGTTGTATCAGCTTGCAATCCCACCAGCAATGGAGGAATATTCCTATTTCTCCACATACTCTCCAGCAGTTGCTGTCACCAGAGTTTTTGATCTTAGCCATTCTGACTGGTGTGAGGTGGGATCTCAGGGGTGTTTTGATTTGCATTTCCCTGATGACTAAGGATATTGAACATTTCTTTAGGTGCTTCTGGGCAATTTGATATTCCTCAGTTGAAAATTCTTTGTTTAGCTCTGCACCCCATTTTAATAGGGTTATTTAATTCTCTGTATTCTAACTTTTTGAATTTTTTTGTATATATTGGACATTAGCCCTCTAGCAGATGTAGGATTGGTAAAGATCTTTTCCCAATCTGTTGATTGCCATTTTGTCCTATTGACAGTGTCCTTTGCCTTGCAAAAGCTTTGCAACTTTATGAAACCCCATTTGTCGATTCTTGATCTTACAGCATAAGCCACTGGCGTTCTGTTCAGGAAAATTTCCCCTGTGCCCATGTGTTCAAGGCTCTTCCCCACTTTATCCTCTATTCATTTCAGTATATCTGGTTTTATGTAGTGGTCCTTGATCCACTTGGACTTGAGCTTTGTACAAGGAGATAAGAATGGATCAATTTGCATTCTTCTGTATTCTGACCTCCACTTGAACCAGCAACATTTGTTGAAAATGCTGTCTTTTTCCCAGTGGATGGTTTTAGCTCCTTGTCAAAGGTCAAGTGACCATAGGTGTGTGGGTTCATTTCTGGGTCTTCAATTCTATTCCTTTGATCTACCTGCCTGTCTCTGTACCAATACCATTCAGTTTTTATCACTATTGCTCTGTACTACAGCTTGAGGTCAGTGATGGTGATTCTCCCAGAAGTTCTATTATTGTTGAAAACAGTTTTTGCTATCCTGTTTTTTTTTTGTTGTTGTTGTTATTCCAAATGTATTTGCAAATTGCTCCTTCTAACTCTATGAAAAATTGAGTTGGAATTTTCATGGTGATTGCATCGAATCTGTAGATTGCTTTCAGCAAGATGGCCATTTTTAGTATATTAAACCTGGCATTCCATGAGCAAGGGAGATCTTTCCATTTTCTGAGATCTTCTTCCATTTCTTTCTTCAGAGACTTGAAGTTCTTGCCATACAGATCTCTCACTTGCTTGGTTAGAGTCATACCAAGGTATTTTATATTGTTTGTGACTATTGTGAAGGGTATTGTTTCCCTAATTTCTTTCTCAACCTGTTTATCCTTGGAGTAGATGAAAGTTACTGTTTTGTTTGAGTTCATTTTATATCCTGCCACTTTGCTGAAGTTGATTATCAGCTTTAGGAGTTCTCTGGTGGAATTTTTGGGGTCACTTAAGTATACTATCATATCATCAGCAAATAGTGATAATTTGACTTCTTCCTTTCCAAATTGTATCCCTTTGACCTTCTTTTGTTGTCTAATTGTCATAGCTAGGACTTCAAGTACAATATTGAATAGGTAGGGAGAGAGTGGGCAGCCTTGTCTAGTCTCTGATTTTAGTGGGATTGCTTCAAGTTTCTCTCCATTTAGTTTGATGTTGGTTTGCTGTATATTGCTTTTAATATGTTTAGGTATGGCCCTTGAATTCCTGATTTTTCCAAAACTCTTAACATGGAGGGATGTTGAATTTTGTCAAATACTTTTCAGCATCTAATATGATCATGTGGTTTTCTTCTTTGAGTTTGTTTATGTAGTAGATTATGTTGATGGATTCCCATATATTGAAGCATCCTGCATCCCTGTGATGAAGCCTACTTGATCTTAGTGAATGATCATTTTGATGTACTCTTGATTAGGTTTTCGAGAATTTTATTGAGTATTTTGCATAGATGATCATAAGGGAAACTGGTCTGAAGTTCTCTTTCTTTGTTGCATCTTTGTGTGGCTTAGGTATAAGCATTAGTTGTGGCTTCATAGAATGAATTGGGCAGTGTTCCTTCTGTTTCTCTTTTGTGGAATAGTTTGAAAAGTATTTGTAGCAGGTGTTTGAATGTCTGATAGAATTCTGCACTAAACCCATCTGGTCCTGGGCTTATTTTGGTTGGGAGACTTGTAATCAGTACTTCAATTTCTTTTGGGGCTATGGGACTGTTTAGATGGTTTATCTGATCCTTATTTAACTTTGACACCTAGTATCTGCCTAGAAAATTGTCCATTTCATCTAGATTTTCCAATTTGGTTGATTATAGGCTTTTGTAGTAGGATCTGATTTTTGTTTTCAATTTCTTCAGTTTCCATTGTTAAGGCTTCCATTTCATTTGATTTTATTAACTTGTATACTGTCTCTGTGCCCTCTGGTTAGTCTGGCTAAAAGTTTATCTATCTTGTTGATTTTCTTAAAGAACCAGCTCCTGGTTTTGTTGATTTTTTGTATAGTTCTCTTTGTTTCTACTTGGTTGATTTCAGCCCTGAGTTTGATTATTTCCTGCCTTCTACTCCTCTTGGGTGTATTTGCTTCTTTTTGTTCTAGAGCTTTCAGGTGTGCTGTCAAGCTGCTAGTGTATGCTCTCTCCAGTTTCTTTTTGGAGGCACTCAGAGCTATGGGTTTTCCTCTTAACACTGCTTTCATTGTGTCCCATAAATGGTATGATGTGCCTTCATTTTCATTAGATTCTAAAAGTCTTTAATTTCTTTCTTTCTTTCTTAATTGACCAGGTTATTATTGAGTAGAGCGTTGTTCAGCTTCCCTGTGTATTGAAGACCAGCCTTTGTCCTTGGTGATCTGATAGGATGCATGGGATTATTTCAATTTTTTTTTGTATCTGTTGATGCCTGTTTTGTGACTTATTATATGGTCAATTTTGGAGATGGTACCATGAGGTGCTGAAAAGAAGGTATATATTTTTTTTTTTTTGTTTTAGGAGGAAATGTTCTATGGATATCTGTTAAATCCATTTGGTCATAAGGTTCATATTCAATTGTCTCTGTTAGTTTCTGTTTACATGATTTGTTCATTGCTGAGAGTGGGGTGTTGAAGTCTCCCACTATTATTGTGTGAGGTGCAATGTGTGCTTTGAGCTTTAGTAAAGTTTCTTTTATGAATATGGGTACCCTTGCATTTGGAGCATAGAAGTTAAGCATTGAGAGTTCATCCTGGTAGATTTTTTCATTGATGAGTATGAAGTGTCCTTCCATATCTTTTTTGATAACTTTTGGTTGAAAGTCAATTTTATTCGATCTTAGAATGGCTACTCCAGCTTTCTTTTGTGACCATTTTCTTAGAAATTTTTTTTTCCAGCTTTTTACTCTGAGGTAGTATGTTGGATCGTGAAAGACAGTCTGTGTTCTGGTTGAGTGAGGCTTACTCCAGAGACTCAGTAGAAAATTCAATAAGGGGCTGAACTGTGAGCTAAGCTCCCAGATATTAGGCTCCTGACACCAGGAGCCCTCAACTCCATACATAATCTTGTGGCTATCAGTTAGGTAGGCAATGCCCCAAGCTCCTGGTATTCTGTCTGGACTCTATCCCCACAGTTACCTGCCTACAGCCAGGTATGCTCCACCCCACAGTTACCTAGCAGCAGCAAGGTAGCCCAGCCTACCATAAAAGGGGCTGCTTGACCTCTCCTCTCTCTCTCTTGCTTCTCTTGCTCTCTTTTGCTTTCTCTCTTGTCCTCTTGCTCCCTCTTTCTCCCTCCCTTTCCCTCTCTCTCCACATGGCCATGGCCAGCCTCCACTTTTCTTCTCTCTCTCTCTCTCTCTCT
>NC_045030.1:72010832-72031060 GCF_008632895.1 Mastomys coucha | reverse complement strand
GAACCACCTGCTTTCTCCCCCTGCCCCTTCTTCCTTCAGCCCCAGGGGCTCACTAAGCTGCCCCTCCAGGGCCCCCACTACATTCTCAGCCCTTCTGTAACATCCACCAGCATCTAGGATGTCCAAAACTGAGAATCTGTTGTCCCTGGCCTCTGTGCAGCCCAAGGACCCTAGATCTGGCTCTTCCATGGTACCCAGTAGTCTATGGTGCCCAAGAGTCAGAGCTGAGAGTGCACATTCCCCACCCCCAGAGCAGAGTCCAGCAGTCTCACACAGCTTCATGCCCATCCAGGGTGGTTCCGTGGGGTCACAATGCAGCCCACCCAGTGTCTCTGAGCTCTAGCAAGATGCAGGTCTCTCCCACCCCTTTATTTCCCCACACTCTCAACCCAACAGTAGTGTCTGTCTTTTTCACTGAGGTGCATTTCCTGTATGCAGCAAAATTATGGGTCCTGTTTATGTATCCAGTTTGTTAGTCTATGTTTTTTTTTTTAATTGGGGAATTGAGTCCATTGATGTTAAGAGATATTAAGGAAAAGTGAAGTTTCTCTCTTCGTGTTGGAGTTTTCTATCTATTGTCCTTTGTAGGGCTGGATTTGTGGAGAGATACGGTTTTGTCATGGAATATCTTGGTTTCTCTGTCTATGGTAATTGAGAGTTTTACTGGGTATAGGAACCTGGGCTGGCATTTTTTTGTTCTCTGTATGATATCTGCTCAGGATCTTCTAGCTTTCATAGTCTCTAGTGAGAATTCTGGTGTAATTCTGATAGGCCTGCCTTTATATGTTACTTGACTTTTTTCCCCTTACTACTTTTAATCTTTTTGTTGTTGTTGTTTAGTGCATTTGATGTTTTGATTATTATGTGATGGGAGCAATTTCTTTTCAGGTCCAATCTATTTGGAGTCCTGTAGACTTCTTGTATGTTCATGGGCATCTCTTTCTTTAGGTTAGGGAAGTTTTCTTCTATAATTTGTTAAAGATATTTCCTGGCCCTTTAAATGAGGAATGTTAGCTCTCATCTATACCTATTATCCTTAGGTTTGGTCTTCTCATTGTGTCCTGGATTTCCTGGATGTTCTGGGTTAGGAGCTTTTTGCATTTTGCATTTTCTTTGACTGTTGTTTCAATGTTTTCTATGGTATCTTCTGCACCTGAGATTCTCTCTTCTATCTCTTGTATTCTGTTGATGATGCTTGCATCTATGACTTCTGTCCTCTTTCCTAGGTTTTCTTAATCCAGGGTTGTCTCCCTTTGTGATTTTTTTATTGTTTCTATTTCCAATTTTAGATCTTGGATGGTTTTATTCATTTCCTTCACCTGTTTGATTGTGTTTTCCTGTAATTCTTTAAAGGATTTTTCTGCTGCTTCTTTAAGGGCTTCTGGCTGTTTACCTGTGTTCTCCTGTATTTCTTTGAGGGAGTTATCTATCTCCTTCTTAAAGTCTTCTATTATCATCATGAGAAGTTATTTTATATCTGAATCTTGCTTCTCCAGTGTGATGGTGTATCCAGGACTTGCTATGGTGGGAGAACTGGGTTCTGATGATGCTAAGTAATCTTTGTTTCTGTTGCTTATGTTCTTATGCTTGCCTCTCACCATCTGATTATCTCTATGCTCCCTACTCTCACTGTTTCTGACTGGAGCCTGTCCCACCGGTGATCCTGGTGGTGTCAGAACTCCTCAGAGTCCAGCTGTCTCTGGATCCTGTGATTCGGGGTTCCTGTGGTCTTGAGATCCTGGGTGTGTCAGAGCTCCTGGGAGTCAAGCTGCCTCTGGGTTCCTGAAATCCTTGTGTGACCAAGCTCCTGAGATCCTGTGATCCTGGGCATGTTAGAGCACCTATGATCCTGGGTGTGTTAGAGCACTTGGGAGACAAGCTTCTTTGGTGTGTTCTTAGACTGGGTGCTGAGCTAGTACCCAAGGTCTGCTCAGGGCACTAGCTCAGATTGGAAGGAACTGGTGCCATTGGCTGGGCAAGGATTCCTTTGTTCCTGGATCCTGCTGGTCCCAGTTACTCCCAGTGTTGGGGCAAATGTTGTGACCTCCTCACCTATGATCCTGGGCATTTTAGAGCACCTGAGGGTTGATTGTTCTCTGGTTGTTTTGGAACTGTGTGCAAAGCTAGTGCCCAAGGTCTGCTAAGGGCACCACTCAGATAGAAAGGTTATACATTATTTTTATACTAGGTTCATCCATTTTTTTGCTTTTTTCTTTATTTACTTTTTCATGCTATTTTTTTATATTTTCCAAAAATATTTTATATTAAGTTATGCTTGTATTCTTAGATGCCATGCTTCACATGTTGAAGTCTCAGGACAACTTGCAAAAGCCAGTTCTCTCTTGCTACTATGTGAATTTCAGGGATCTAACTCTGGTGCACTGTTTCTTTTATGCCACAAAACACTGAAAATCATGCACAGTGAGTCATTTATAATATATAATATGAAGAGCACTTTGAATTGAACATTAGAGGTTTACTCAAATTCTATAGATCATGTCTTAAGTAACTACTAGAATACTGACATCATAATAAAAAAATTGGAGCTGGGCGGTGGTAGCACATGTCTTTAATCCCAGCACTTGGGAGGCAAAGGCAGGTAGATTTCTGAGTTTGAGACCAGCCTAGTCTACAGAGTGAGTTCCAGGACAGCCAGGGCTATACAGAGAAACCCTGTCCTCCCCCCCCCCACACACAAAAAATTAGATTGATTGTCAGCAGATAATAAGCCAAAAGAGAAGCCAAAATTAGGCCCTGGAGATTTGAGGCTGTAATTAACCTTTAAATGATTGTTGTATTCTCCCTATGATTAGCTTGATAAATTCAAATTTTCCATTCATTGATAAGGGTACGGCTTGAAAGTCTATATAATTCTTGGACCCTCCAACCACTATTTTAAAATAATTATGCTAGTTAATTTCATTATCACTATGAAAAAATACCTTTGTGAAAATTTTTAAGAAGGGAGAGGTTTATTTGAACTCATAGTTCAGAGAATGCAGTTCATGAATGGAAAGGCACAGTGGATGGCATAGTTTCATATCTGGCAATCAGATCTCATGAAACATTCTTAGCAAAAGAGTAAGTAGAGATCTTAGAGACCATAACCAGGAGAGGATGGTGTCTTCAAGGCTTCCTTAGGGTATTCTATAATCAGCTATCTAGGACCCATGCCCCAATAGTTCCACAGTTTTCTAAAGCAATGCCAACATTTACAGACCAAGTTTTAAAACACATAAGTCTACAAGGGACATTTTATATTCTTACCATGACTCTCGCTTATGAATTGCCATCAAATAAGCAATGATAGATATTTTTTGAAGTTTAAAGACAAAATATTGTGGGGAGATTTTAGTCCTCATTCACTATATATTTACTATTCTATTTCACTTCTCTGAACATAGAAAATTCTGTAATCATAATTCCCTGTTATATCCTTGTCTTAGTTAGAGTTTTACTGCTGTGAACAGACACCATGATCAAGGGAAGTCTTATAAATGACAACATTTAATTGGGGCTGATTTACAGGTTCAGAGATTCAGTCCTTTATCATCAAGGCTGAAGCATGAGATCATCCAGGCAGGTATGGTCCAAGAGGAGCTGAGGGTTCTACATCTTCATCTGAAGAAAGCCAAGAACAAACTGAACATCCTGAGGCAGGTAGGAGGAAGATCTCCAAGCCCACCCCAGCAGTGACACATTTCCTCCAACAAAGCCACACCTTCTAATAATGCCACTCCCTGGGATGAGCATATGCAAACCATGACAATCTTTCATTATAAAACTCTTCATTTCAAGGTATATTTGCTAGAATTCTAGTCAAATATAGGTCATATTTCAGAGGGTGTAACTTAAGTATCCAGATAGATCACTCAATACTAATTTTATGTTTTTGTTCTAACTGGCTACCCACGCCACAGCCATAATTAAAAGACCTTGGTCAGAAGTTCATGAGTCCCAGTCTTCTTATGAAGTGACTAAATGGGGGTGGGTAATTGATAATACCTAGCACATGATGCTCCAGGATTTCTAGTCCTCAAAGGGCTTGGATGGTTTTCCCTACTTGCAAAACAAACCTTGATTCATAAATGCTGCTTTTGATCCTTACAAAATTGAAGGAGACTATCAGTCTTTTATTAAGTCTATTAATCATGCCCACCTTGTAAATTCTAGAGAGAGCCATAAAACAAGAGGCATTCTAGTAATATTGAGTCAGATATCTATTGTCACCCTTCTATGTATAAAGGAGCATTAAGGACAGAGCCATTGGTGAACTAGCCCTACTCTGTGGCACTATAGTTTAAGAAGAGAGATAAAAAATATTATACTAAAATGTAAGAGATGGTGTCAGGTAGCTATAAGGCTAGTAAAGGAATTACTTTACTAGTAATTTACTAATATAGGGTTATATAACAGAAGATCACCACAAGTGAGAGCAAGGTGTAAGAAGGAAAGAGAGAACAAGAGATTTATGTGCTTCATGAAATAGGTTGAGCATATAAGAAATTCACGAGGGCTTGATCTCAGAATTGGTAAGTATGAGATGGTAGAAAAGAGGAGGAAAGGAGATGGGCAAAGGGAAAAGTTAAGCTCTGATCATTCTTCAACAAAGAATTCATTTGAGTTCAAAGGAAGACAGACAGCCCTTGTGAGGTATGCTGGAGCCAGGAGATGGACATTTTTTACGCTCATAGTTACTTGTTGAATGGAAGTTTTTATGGGAAAGTGGTGATTATGAGAAGGGGCACTTCTTTTCAGGAAAAGGCAATTTTCAGTTAGTTAACCATTGGAAGCTATGAGCCTAGTAACTTCTCTAGAAACTAGGGGAATAAATCCTTCAGTCAAGAAAGCTTTGATTAGGGCATCCTAACCACATAGACTCAACTTGTTCATATAATAGAAGGAACAGTTTCAGAGCTCTTGGGGTTACAATTTCTGAGGATTATTTCAAAGAGGGAAGCTAATAAGGCAAACTGCATTCCCCACTGCTGTAGCTGTTCTTCAGGCCTCAACTGATATTGCCCATCTCTTTCATGTAGCTCCTTTTCTAGAGTCTTCTTGCCCTCAACTAACGCCTCTACTGGTTTTTATGACTTCACAGATGACAAGCCTGAGATCCTGATCTCTGAATTGTCTAAAATTCTAGGCACCATTATCTTTACAGATCAAACTAGCTCTTGTAAATTGAAAATAAAGATTGGGCAACCAACTGGACTATCAAAGTTGCACACAAATTCTTTTCTATCTTTACTGGGTGATGTTTTGCTTTGTGTTTCCTTATGATTGGAACAAATCTCTTCCTATTAGCACACAGTCACTCTTCTTGACTACTCATTCCATTGAACAAGAAGCAGGATGTGTCTAGGCTACATTTTCATTTTATACTCCAATAAAAGAAATCTTTCTGTGCCTCTAGTAAAAGTTTTTCTTTTGATCTTGTTTTTTCTCAAACAAGGTAAGATCTCAATATGTCACCTAAGCTGCTTTAGTTTCCCAGTTCCCCTGTCTCAGCTCCCTAAGTGATGAGACTATGGATATATGACGTCATGCTTGCCTATATTTCCCCTTTGAGAATCCTGACCTCTTTACTTATGGATACATAGAATAAATAAAATAAAAAATAAAAAATAAAAACATAAAATCTTCCAGACATCACTATCTTCATAAAATTGCAAATAGGTTCTTCCAGAAGGGGCATTTATACCTTTATCCTTTGAGTTTATTTCCTATATATTGTATTTTTCAGGCACATAACAAACACTACATACAGGTCTTAACATATAGTGAACAGTACATGCTGGAAGCAAGCCCAAGGCATCATCTTGAAGCTGTGTATTCCACTGTACTTTCGAGGGTCTGTCCTATAACTGTTATGTGGGCACTTTTCAGCTAGTGTGCATGTGTTAGGACAAATGGGCTCTATAGCATGATATCCTCTTCAGCAACCCAGCTACTACAAAGTAACATTAGTTTGGTCCAATATTATGTACAGTCTCTCATGTCAGTGAATCAAATATTCTTGTGCTGACAGCATTTCTGGAATATATGTAATTCTTATGAAAATTCATCACTTGTTTAATGATTCACTCTTGCTAAGTAGAAAAATTCCAAAGTTGTCTTGCTATCAAGTCCTTGGCGATTTGCACAGGGTATCATATTTTAGACTGCTGGTCTCTTTCTCGCAGGTTACACATTCTAGTATAGCAAGCAGCAGCTCAGCCTTGATGAGTGGGAACCTGCTGCCTGTGCCCTGGACTACTTATTGCCTGACCCTACCTGCCCTTGGGGGTTTGGGATGAGGTGGCACAGAATCAAGGGCATGGACTCTGAGAGCAGGTGCAAGCTCTGGACACTGCAGCAAACTCCTTTAATACCCTCCACCTGTGCCCCCATTGGTTCCAAGAAAGTATCTCTTCTAAACACCAGTTCCCAATTAGCTGGCATTGTCTGCATCAGCAATCCTTGGTCTCTCAGGCAGTCTTCAGTTAGGTCCCCCTGCAGGCGATGCTTTTGCAGCTGTGTAGCCCTTGGTGTTTTTGTAGAGGTATAACCAGTCAAATGTGTTTTAGTTCTCTACCAGTCCTTATATCACTTTAAACCTCGGAATATTTTCTTTTTTGCATAAAACAAATGGCCAAATGCATCACTGGACTAATTTACTTTCACAGTTGCCTTTTAAGGTCACCCCTGAATGAGCTAAAGTACAGCCATGGTCAATTTTTAACTTGCATCCACATATGAGCCAACTCATCTGTGAAATAGTCCTGATTTCTCCTTTTGTATCAGCCTGTTTTATAATGAATCTGGTTGGGCACCTTAACCTGATGGTCTAAAAGAATAAAGCCCCAATTCCATGGTCCCTTAATGACTACTATTAAACACTTCTTTTCTACCAAAAGCTGAAGAGCATGCAATGTTCTGCTTTATATTTAAGGGGCTGAATAATTACCCAATATACATGCTACCGTCCTGTGCTTTCAACCCCATACTTGTTTATAGTGATTCTACTATTTGAGCTTGCCATAAACCCAAGAGACATAAAAGTGAAATGTGAAAACGTATTAATACCAAAAGAATTATGACCCAATATATGCTTGTTTTATATTGTCTATCTGAATGACTAGCATTTCTACCTTGATCAATGTGGATTCTTTTGTTTTTATGTAGTTATGAGACTTATACTAAGTGTTTTCAGTGTTCTTTCTAGGATGCTAGTCCTGTGTTTTTTCATGAGTGCTCCTGTAATAATACATTTATACAAGTTTATGGTCTGCTTCTCCTGATTCTCTGATGCAGTATTGTGAAAGGTGAGTTACATGATTACTGACCTAGCTAGTTGGTTTATTCTAAATCCATCAGCTGGTTTGAGGTTAAGTCCCATTCCTTCCTCAGGTTCCAGCCAGGTACTATTGGGGCATAATCTCACTATTAGACCCTTACCTAGAAAGGGAGGTGCATAAAGACTGATCCTGAAGTTGCACATATCATTTTAAAGGAGTTTCTTTGCACCATCTTTCAGAATGTAAGGAACATTTGTGGAAAGACTGAAGTATATCCGCAGATATAGAAGGCTTAGTTGAAGACTGGCCATTTCAGATTTGAGAGTATACAATGCTAGGTATTCACTACCTATGATGTGGTATTCCATTCTGTTTCATTTAGATACCTGGCTTTTGCCACATAAATATAGGATTTGCTATATTCCTTCATTGGAGCTCCCTTGGTTAGATGATTAATTTCTAGGCCTGGGCAGCTTTCTCTCCTTCCCAAATGCAGGAGACAAATGCCAGGTTTTCATTTATGAGAGAGGCTGTCTAATCTTCACACTTATGCTCTGATGGCTGATTAGTTACTCTCTTTTGTTACATTACTGCAAAGTATCAGTCATACTTTATAAAACTCCCTATTTCTATTCTTTCTAGTGAATTTTCTTCCCAATGTGTCATATCCCAGTTTCACATGTAGAATGTTAACAATGAATTGTCCGTTTTATAAATTCCTGTGCTACCTTTCCAGTGAAGAGTTTCAGTACCAGTTACATGGCAGATAGCCGGACTTCAGGGTGTCATGCTAATGATTGCTTTTTCAGACTACTACTGCCAAGATTAGCAGTTTGAGTTAGTTTGGGCTTGATGGAAAGAGTATACAAGAATGTTATCAATGAATGCTGCTAGGCTCAACTTCTGTGAAAAAAAGGAAGCTGGATGTTCAGAGAATTTGGTCTGTTACTTGTTCTCATCCAAGGCTTCAGTCTGCCCTTGGGAATTGCCAGGGCTGATAAATCCTTGACAGTTCTCCAAGTTGCAGTGAAGTGGCTGTGCCCTTAAACTTTACCCATAATGAGCTAGTGGATATAGACTATCTGAAAATACACAGTTTTCCCAGCAAGGTCAGGTCCCAACAGGTTTCTCAGCAGCTAGAGAAATGAGCTTTTCAGTTGGTGAAGGCAAATTTAAATAGAAGAGCAAAGCATTCACATGGAAGGTGCCTTTGTATAAGGTTGCCTAAAACGTTGGCAAACTCTTTTAAAGGAATCCTGGATATCAAGAAGGAAGCAGTACTGTGCATGTTTTCTGGAGGACTGGCCTAATTATGAAGTCTCAGAGCTCTGAGGAAGAGGAAGTGCAATGTATGTAAAGAACAGAAAGTTCAATGGTTGACACATTGTGTGAAGAGAAAAGGAGTACACTATGACTAACCATGGGACAGGGAGGGACTTGTCAGGTAGTAGCAAAAGTTTGTTTTGTTTTGTTTTGTTTTTTCACAATACAGTGGGTGGATCTTAGAGACCTTTCAGCAGGAGATAATATATGATTAGACTGACTGACTGACTGATTTATTTATTTATTTATTTATTTATTTATTTATTTATTTATTGAGACACTGTAGCTTTGAATATCCCTATGTAGATCAGGCTGGCCTTGAACTCACAGACATCCTCCTGTCCCTGCTTCCCAACTGTGCTAGATTTGTTTTTACTAAGGTAGTAATAGATATAGTGCTGGGAATAGGCCAGTTTTCCCCATTTTTTCTGTGCTTTGGAATTACCTGAGGGATCATTAAAATGTATTGTTATCTGGCTCCCATTTTTAGGCTTTCTTGTTTAATCTGAAGTTGTGTGGAAGTCACCACAACTATGGAAGTCAACATGACATTGGAAACTGTATTAAAGGGTCACAGCATTAAGAAGGTTGAGAAGCCTTGTGACTAGGCAGTGAGAGAGAGATAACTAGGAATAGTATGGACATTTGGACATTTGCAATGCCCCCAGTGATACACCTTTACAAACAAGGCCCGATTTCCTAATTGTTCCTAAACAGTTCCTGCAACTCGGGATCAAACATTCAAATATATGAGCCTATGAGGGCCATTCTCATTCGAGCTAGCATAGTGAATAAATCTCTTGTTCTATAATGACCAGAGTTCAGATCCCTCAAAACCTACATAATAGTGGCCATAAATCATGTGAGTTTGATGGCTGGGTTCACTTGTCCTATCTATGATTTGTAGGCTAATAGGAAAGTATTAACCAGTCTTTCATGTATATACATACGACTTTTACCTATATGATCTTTTTAGACATATTTCCCAATTTTTCTTGTTTACTTTCCCTACATTTTTAAAATGAAATTTTCTTTTAAATTTAGAACATAGAATCACATGTCTTCATGGTGTGTCATGTAATGCCTTATAATGTTGGAAGCTGCATTGTGACTAAGACTAAATGTGCCTACCTCTTCAAACTTGTATTATTTTTAATAAAGATCTTCAAAAACTTTTTCTAACTGTTGAAAGACATAAGGCAACATTGTTATCAAGAGTTACCCTACTGTGTAACAATGTATAACAGCTTGCTTATTGCTATCTGCAACTCAAAACCCACCCTACTAACCTCATTCTCTTTGGACTTTGACCACTAATATTCTCCCTTTAACTACTGAATGCACTATACTTCTGTTTGTAAGATTTTTGTGGATCAATTTATGTTGGCCACAATTAACCAGATATTTACTCAAAACTGTTTTGGATTTACCTATGAAGATATGTTTTGGTGAATTTAACATTGAAATCAAAGGAATTTTAGTAAAGTAAATTGTCCTCCATATTACAGGTGTATATTATCTAATCAGCTGAAAGCATGGATGGAGGACCAGACAGGTATCCTCTAAGAATTAACCAAAATAATGCCTTTGGTTTTCATCTGGCTCACCAGCCAGCCACTTACAGTTCTGCAGCACACTACATTCACACTCAAATATTAACTCTCCTGGTCCATGGGCTGTCTACAAATACTGAGAATTTTTAACTTCCAACATGAGCCTGTTTTGTAATGGTAAATATCTCTGTATAGAAATATGAATACTTTCTGTTAATTCTGTTTCTTTGGAGAATGCTTTTATGGTACGCTTCATTTGCTGTAGATTGCTCTCCCTTATCCAAAGTTAGAATAAGAAAAGTTCTCCTCCATCCCCAGTTAAAAACAGATTATTGTTTCCTTGGGATCTTACTGTTTCATTTAAAATGTAACCTGTAGACCAGGATCGAATATATTCAAATACTAAACTCATCATCTTTTAGCTGTGTGCTCTGAGATGAACTTATTGATTATGGGTTAAAAGTCAAAAGGACCTCATACAGTGCCCATGAAGAATGAGTGAGTTAGGATCTTTAAGACCATGCATAGCCCATAGTAGATTCTGTGAACTATTTAGAATGTTTATAGTTAGGCAGTATACTGTGAATGCTGGGGCAGAGGCAGTGAAATTAACTGAGCCAGATCACATGCTAAACTAGGCAGTACTAGTTCTTAAAAACCCTTTGCTACCTGTGGACAGGAATTAATTAAATGCATAAATTAATAAAAATACCAAATAAAAGCTCCCTCGATGGTTCTAATGTATAATAAAATTTAGGAAAATATGCAGTAGATCAGAGAGGCCAAGAGCAAAAGCTGGAATATCAATTGAAGAGGCTATAATAGGATTCTAGGCAAGAGACAGTGTCAGCACAGGCAAGCAGTGTCACCAGTGGTAGTTAGAATCAGTCATTCTTGGCCACATTCCTGACCTCTTCCCTCTTTGCTATAACACCAATGCTTCTTTTAGTGCAGCTCCTGAATTCACCAAATTTGTTTATGTTTGCACTTGTTCTGTCACCTACTTGGACTCCTTGTACCATATCTTTGCAAGACTTGCTGCCCTGGCACATGCACTCTTGACTGGAAAAAACCCTTTGCAGCAACATTTCCTTTCAGAGTAGTTTTACCCCCAGCCCCACTTGTTTGATACCTAGACCTCATACCCTTATGTCGGTACAATAAAAGTCTCATCACTGCCTGATATTGTATGTTCTCCTGCTTCCCATCATAAATTCGAGTGGAAACTTAAGGAGCTATATGGTTTTTGTTTTGTTTTGTTTTGTTTTGTTTTCTCCATCATGTTCACCCACTCTTCTCTGTGTCAGGTTTGGATGTGTACCCATTATCTGGGAAGCTTCTGGAATCCCTGCTTGCTGGTGTAATGAGATTTATCGCCATCACTGCAGTGCTCTTCATGTTTGTGTTCCAGTGCCATGTAAACCAGAAAGATGAGATGACAAATGAGTGTGTCATGCTTGGGGTTAATTGATGTTCCTGGTCTGCCTCTGTTTGTGCTCGCATCTTTCATCCTAGCACTCAGAGCCCTGATTCTCTTCCCTTTGGCCTTGGGGCCTGTATGTTAATCTAAAGTATATTGATATAGATTAGAGCCTTTCAGAGCTATGTCCATAACTAAATGTTGACACCCAACCTGATTAAATTCTGATTCACTCAGTAATTCTAGGATACAATCTCTTCTAACCAGTGTCTATGTGCTGGGATTCCTGACTTAGGTCTGCTCTGTGACATCTAGTTTTTATACTTTCTGTTTATACGTTCCACCTCCTGAGACTATCATGAAATTGTGTGACATTTTGTGTTTATAAGCTTAAGACAAGTAATGCAACAATTTCTCAAGTCAACTTATGAGTCAAAAGGAAATTGGATATTTACTGAAGTTCTCTCTCTCTCTCTCTGTCTCTCTGTCTCTGTCTCTCTGTCTCTGTCTCTGTCTCTGTCTCTCTCTCTCTCTCTCTCTCTCTCTCTCTCTCTCTGTCTCTCTCTCTCTCTCTCTGTGTGTGTGTGTGTGTGTGCCAGACACTGTTAGGTGGTTATATATGCTATTCATCTAGTTTCCAAAAGAATGTATAAGTTACATGCCATTTACAAATGAGGAAAATGAAATTTAGGGAGATGGAATAATCTGTTTCAGGTTTCACAACTAAGAAGTTGTAGCATCTTTGGACCTTGTAAAATGCATATCTAGCAAATATCTTTAAATTGCTTTACAAATAAGAGCAGATGATATGTAAATCTGGAGTCAGCCAGTAACTAATCCCAGACTCTATTCATATAAGAAAATATCTGGAGATGCACTAAGATCGTGTAACAGTGGCATTAAGGTGGTCTTTGTTTTGTACATACAGATAAACCGTATTTGCAGGAGTTATACATTTTGCTTGCTATATATTAATTGAACACACTGGATTGAATAAAATTCAGATCATATTAGATTTAAATTCTGTTTTTATTCTAGTATTTTTAATAAAAATATCATCTATGGGTATTTGAAAAATTAGGCATGTATGTGATGATTACCAAATATTTATATATTACACAATTGTTAATTTTGGAGTGTTATTATTTATCCCAGTTAATAGAAGAGGATACAAGGCCTCACCATGACAGAGTGAGAAAACTAGTGGGAATTGGACTTTCAACCTCAGCACATTGGGATCCCTAATTGTAACCAGTGTATCTCATTTATTCAGCTCATGTTAAACATTTGGCATAAATCCTAAAGATACCAAAAAATGTATGGTTTCCCAGCATAAGGAATATTGGTCTGCAGCTCAAATCAATCAGATTCCTTTCTTTGAGCCTCACTGGCCATATTTCTCTGCTACCCTACCACAATATCAGAAGATAACCAAGTGGCATATGATGAATGACATCAGTCAAGCATCTTCTTCTTTCATCAGATATTAGTAACCAATCATAGTACTCACTGTACTAAGAATTATGGGCCCCACACTATATAGAACCAAGGAGTCCAGTGGTAGAACTCAAGGTCCTGTAAAGTGCACTGAATGTCTATTTACCTCCAGTTAATGTGTAAATATTCTAACCCTCAGGGTGGTAGTCAACAGTCATAGAAGACATGGTCTCTATGGAGTGAGTAGATCAAACATGGGCTTTATGACTTATAAATGAAGCTTGCTCAAGAAAACAAGGTCACTTTTTTGCCAACAGGATACTAAGGCATTATTCTGTAACACAAAAGGAGCCAAACCAGTATGTTACCATGTTGGCAACCTGATTTTAGCCTGTAAGTCTTCAGAGCACACTGAAATAATGTATGTTGTTTATAAGCTACACCATCTAAGGAATTCTATTATGGAAGCTAAAATGGACAAGAGTACACTGGCTTTGTACTTCATTACTAGTCAGTCGCTCTGCTTGTGCCTCTACCCATGGTTTGGCAGGGCCTATACAGTACTTTCAGTTGTGTTAAAAGGCACAAAAATTCGAGTGGCTTTTTGACATGTTAGTAGACAAAGTCCTCATTTTCTCATTAAAAAGAGGAGTGGTATAGCCTAATACATGAATATGCTAATAGGTGAAAATGCTAAAATTAGCAAGGTGCTAGAGACTAGCCTGGGTCTTCTTTTCCTTGGTTGTTGAATGTCATTAGCATAATATAAACCCATTACAGCCAGACATGCAGCAGCAACTACTATCACTCCAAATAAGTGATTATCATTCCGTTATGGTAAAAACACATACTATGAAACTTACCACCTTACTAACTTTTAAGTGTACAGCATAGGGTTAGGCAATTATTATTGAGTAGCAGATTTTTGAAGTATTTCATCACATCAGACACTAATACATGCTTTTTCTCCCTATGAGTTTGACTACTTTAGGTGTTATATGTGTGTATTTTCTATCATTTCCCTTCTGTAATTAGCTGATTTCATTTATTATAATTTCCTCTAGGAAATGTCTCGTAACATGACAGAGTTTGCTTCCTTTAAAAGCTGAAAGGTATTCTTCTGTGTATATTGTATTAATTTCATTTCTGTTCCTGTCACTAAAATATGTCACAGAAACAATTAAAAGGAGGATCACAATTCTAGAGGCTTTCAGTCCACCACTGCAGGGAAAGCATGGCAGAGAATTTTTATTGAAGTGGAGATTTCTGTTTTCTTGTATCTGTGGGATTGGAATGCAAGACTGAGACATTTCAGTGCACAGCAGGCCAGAAAGCACAGAGAGGAGGCTGGAACTTGGAGTGCATGATTGTTAAAGACCTGACCCTGATGTCCCACTTATGCCAGCCTGTCACAACTCCCCCAGGCTTCCACACCTTTTATAATAGCATCACAAGACAGACTTCAGGCTCCAGGCTGTAAGTTCCACTTCAAATTCAATCCATACAAATGACAGGGTTTTCTTCATCCTTCTACTCATTTGTCTGGTGATAAACATTTTAGATTGTGTATACTTTAAATGATGTTACAATAAACACAGTACAGGCATCTATTGCACATACCAATTCCATGTTCTATGGATTAATAGACAGAAGTAGGGTTATAAGGATCAAATTATAATTCCTTGTTTAATAGTTTGGGGCAAAACTTCATAATATTTTGTGAAATGGCTACACCAATTTATATTCTAAGCAATAGAATACAGAAATTATCTTTTAGCCAGAGCCTTATCAATAGTTATCTTCTGTCTTGTTTTATGCTTTTTATGCAGTCTTTGTAACAAGTGTGGGACAAATTATCTTTTAAATCACATTTTAATGTTGCATTTGGTGCAGGAGTGGACCACTATCCTTGCAGACAAGACTTTAAAACACCAGCACGAGCATCACAAGATTTTTGTTTGTTTTTGAAAGGAAATTGTATTTGACTTTCTGTGTTCTCCGTTTGAAGCATATTTGTTTAACAGGAGGTATGTGCACTTATTCATGAATAGAATCTGTTGTACTACAGAAAATTCATGACTTCTGAGAGTTAGTATGTCTGATGAGAGAAAAAGTAGATGAAGACTGGGAATAGCTACTAACCCAGCCTACATTAGAGATCATTGATGACTGAAAGCTGCCAGTCTCCTCAGTTTAGAATACTTGTTCTTATTGAGTGTGAATGGTGAAATTAAAGGTTCACAACTAGCCAGTGGACAAATTATGTCAGAAGGATTAAAGCACCTCCAAATTTGATCACTGCCATCTTTTCCATGGCAGATGGGCTGATACAGCATTAGCTGAGAGCACGCTTTAATCTATGTCCTATGAGAACAAGACCCTCACACTATGTGCCATCGATAAATGATCAGAATGTAATTTAGCTAGTGCTCTTAAGAGCAGTGCCTGAAATGTAAATAAAGAAAATATCCAAAAAAAAAAGCACTGCCACATGTCAGAATTGGAGTGCCTGCCACAGTATTTATGTTACCACTGCACAACCCATTTGTCACTATGTTTCAGTTATAAACACTAAGAACAGGAAAAAAAATCTATTTTGAACCCAATTTACAGAGTTATTTTTCAATCCATTCCTAAAACTACTAAAGTGTGAGAAGGTGTGTGCATGCTGGTATGGTATGGAATGGCTGGGCTGCAACCCACTTAGGAAGTAGACTCCCCTACTCAGCCTAATCTTTAAAGAAAACTTAGCAAAGGAGGAAGTTATATAAAATAAACTCCTATGTAAATTTCTATCAGGCACAAAATGCTGATTTTCTTTAGTTTCTACTCAGAGACTCTATAAGAGGAATATATGGTATACTTTCTATTCTGCTTGGCAAGCAAGAAATTATGGAAGGGGGGTAAGAGGAGCCAGTCTGTGGTGCCCTCAATGTACCATCTTCCAGAATATGGGCCCTCCATGTTTGACATCAATTTCATCAGATCTTCAGTCTATTGGAGTACATGGAGAAAAGCAGGGTTTCAAAAAAAAAAAAAAAAAAGTCTGTTTCAGCAGACCTTTGTATGGGAAGAAAGTGATGGTTCACTCAAAGTCCTCCCCATCTTCTGCTGCTTTTGGCATCTTACAAGCATATTTTGCCTATCACATTTTCTTCATGTGAACACTTGAGGCAAAATTTCATCCAGATGTTGTCAAATCCATTACAATTATAAAAGTCCAAAAAGACATTTTGATGTCCTGACAATGTCCAAAGCCTTTCTTTATATCAAGAGGGAAAGAACATCAGCAGGGTGGTGGGTCATGACTTTATTTCAGAACTTAGGAGTCAAGGGTATTCAAAAATTTCAACTCTAGCAGGCAGCCTACATTGACTATTAGAAGGATAGCCTATGTATAAAAAATATGGGTTTAATTGGCAAGTGAAGGAACTAGATTCATATGAGGTTTCTATATGCTAGCAAGAGGCTCCAGCTACTAATGTCTTAGTTTGGCATGCACACCAGATTTAGAAACTGCAGTGATCCAGCAAGAAGACCTGCTAGAAGTGTCCTGTGTAGCATGCATTTGTTTTCTGTCTGTGTCTTCATGTGGTCTCCATGTGAAATAGAAGTCATGCAATTGCTTGCAGCTGAGAAGTAGCACTGCAGTAAGAGTCAAGGCATTTTACTTAGCATTCTAAGCAGCACTATAGGGATTCTGAGGCCAGACGCCTGAGAGAAGAGACAAAACCCATTACATAATATAGAAAGCTAGATGAAACCATGGCTCTTATGTCAGGATTGCAACTGAAGATTTCTGAAACGAGTTATTAGAGCCATCTAAGATATGGGACCCCTCTGTGCTTATGTACGACATGTATGCTGATGGAATCATCTCTGGGTATATGTAAGTTTTCGTTTATTATAGGAGATACAGTGTATTCATGTCTTATCCATATAACATACTAGATAGAATGGGTTTATGGACATAGAGGAAAGGCGTGGTGGGACTCACCTCAGGTCTTCCATTCTTAGCAAAAGCCAACAATACTGGCAGTCCTCCCCTGAGAACCTAAGCGTTGTTTAATGAGGTTTCCGATGATGCATTCAGCTTTTGATGTCTGCTGTTTGCTCACCCAAGATGCATTGCACTGCTTAAACATTTAGAAGGCAGAATAAAACAGATCAGAGAATATGAAAAAAATATTGGCACACTGGGGAAAATATTTGTAGCACATAGAATTGTGAAATATTTACAGCTTAGAAAGCTGTTATTTATGTTTGAAGACGTTGAAGAATTTTTGGAAAGAGTATTCTAAAATCTAATAGAAAAATATGAAAAAAGACCTGAGAAAGTAACTTTTAAAACAGATATCGAACTATTCTTTACCCATGTTAAACATTTATTTATTCTTTGATTTTGTGGAGGTGTCTGTGTGAGCAAAATATCATGGTTTGTATGTAGAAAAGGACAATTTGCAGGGCTCAGTTATCCCCATCGACTGTTTGGGTTCTAAGTATCAAAGGACTCAGATGGTCACTCTTGGAGGCAGGCAATTTAACCCACTGAGTCCTCACAGTTGCCATATTTACCCGTACTAAAGTTGTTTGGAGTCAGTGAGATGGTTCAGTGGGTTAAGGTGACTGTCTCTAAGAATGACAATCTGAATTCCTTCCCTCAGAGGTAGCTACATGATGGAGGGAGAGAACATATTGTTCTCTGATCAGCATTTATGCTGTGTGTGCCCCCGTACGCACTAGCATGCACAAAAATGAAACAAAAACTAAAGTTGTTTAATATTATTAAACTAAGTACAACAAACTGAATATCTGTATTTCTCTGATGGGTAAAGAGATTATAATTGAAAGTAAAGCTATTGTGACTAGTTTGGGTGGAGCTGCTGAATCTCTCATGGGTGGATTAGTACCCTTATAAAATATGGCACATACTGTTCTCTATCTACTTCTGGCATGTAAAACACAGTGAAAGGTAATATCTTTATACCAGGAGACTCCAAATCTGCTAGTGACTTGGTCTCAAATAGGACATACTTTAAACCTGGTCTAAAGAGTAAGTTCCAGGACAGCCAGGGCTATACAGAGAAACCCTGTCTTGAAAAACAAAAAAACAAACAAACAAAAAAATCTCACAAGTGACAGAGACTCCAATGGAAGAGTTAGAGAAAGGACTGAAGGAGCTGAAGGGGATTGCAACCCCATAGGAAGAACAAAGATATTAACTATCCAGACCACCCCCAGAGCTCCCAGGGACTAAACCACCAACCAAGGAGTACACATGCAGGGACCCATTGCTCCAGCTGCATGTGTAGCAGAGGATGGTCTTGTGGGACATCAGTGGGAGGAGAGGCCCTTGGTCCAGTGAAGGCTCTATGCCCCAGTGTTGGAGAATACCATGGGGGCAGTGAGGCAGGAGAGGGTGAGTGGGAGTGAGGACACCCTTATAGAAGCAGGGAGTGGGAAAGAAGAGTTGCAGAGTAGAAGTTGGGAAGAGGGATAACATTTGAAATGTAGATAAATAAAATAACCAATAAAATTAAAAATCTCACATGTAATGGGAATAGTTTTGCTTGCTTTTGTCTGTGTATAACTCCCTTTTATTGAAAATGATTTATTTTCCCTCATATAAATATTTCATTCCATTTCTATTTCCTCTACTCCCAGTTCCTCCCCACATCCACTCTTATCCAGATCCATTCCCTCTCTGTCTCTCATGACTGGACCAACTTGGTATCCACCAAGGCCTGATGCTATTACTGATGCCATGTTGTGCTTATACACAGGAGCCTAGCATGGCTGTCCTCTGAGAGGCTCTTCCAGTAGCTGACTGAGACAGATGCTGATATTTACATCCAACCAATGGATAGAAGTCAGGGACCCCTGTGGTTGAATTAGGGAAAGGCTGGAAGAAGCTGAGGAGGAGGGCAACCCCATAGGAAGACCAGCAGTCTCAACTAACCCAGATCAGGAGATCTCTCAGGCACTGAGCCAGCAATCAGGCAGCATACACCAGCTGGTATGAAGTTCTCAACACATATACAGCAGAGAACTGTCTGGTTTGGCCTCAGTGGGAGAAGGTGCACTAAATTATGGAGAGACTTGAGGCCCCCAGGAAGGGGGAGGAGTGGTAGTGGGGAAACGCCCTTTCCAAGGCAATGGGGGAGGAGGAACACGATGAGGAATTGTGGGAGGGGGACCAGGGAGGGGGAGCGATAACTGAAATGGAAATAAATAAAATAAATTTTAAAAACCCAGACTTCTTAAGGACAGTAACCAAACCAAATATAATAAGATAAAACAAAGACTAACACAGTGGAATTAGACAAAACAAACAGAAGGAAAAGATGTCCAGAGAAGGTACAAGAATCAGAGCCTCATCTGCACACTCAGGAGTCCCATAAAAACACCAAACTGGACGCCATAATAGATATGCAGAGGACCTAGCATAGATCTGTGCAGTCTCTGTGCTTGCTACCTCTATCTCTGTGAGTTCATATGAGCTTTGATCATAAAGGGGCCTTGTGTTCCTGGTGGTCTCTATCCCTTCTGGCTCTTAACACATTCTGCCTTCTCTTCTGTGGGGGTTCCCTGACCTCTGAGAGGAGAGACTTGATCTTTAGAGCTGTGTGTTCCTAGGTCTCTTACTCTTCAGGATATGTTCCCATTTGTTGCAGGAGGAAACTTCTCTAATGATGGCTGGGTGATAAGGATAGCAAAATGTCATTAGAGTCATTTTATTGGCATTAAGAAAAAAAAAAGTAGCATTTGGTTTTATCCTAAGTCCCTGAACTATCTAGTTTCATTTTCATGTTTTTGGTCACCCCCAGCTCTGTCAAGTGTGGGTTCCATATTGTGGAGTACGCCATATCCCAAATCTGATAATGTTCTGTTACTCAACAGCATTGAAGATCAAGGGCTTTGTAGCTGGGTTTCATTTTTACATTTCTCCTTTGGTAGCATGCAGAGTACCTTCCTACACCAAAGATGCTAGAAAGTAGGGAAGAAGGCTCTACATAGGCACAATATCTACTTTTCTATGTACAGTGATTTGTGTGGTATTGTCTACAGCAATGGGGCCTTACTGAATGGTTCTTAATTGGGGAGAGATTGAGACATCAATACAGAAAAAAGGATCCAGCCAGGGCTGTCTTTCTCTGGGCTGTCATAGTCCTGCCATTGTTTAGTATGTGGTTTCCATGTGGGATTCCTCTGTAG
>NC_045030.1:72004460-72006016 GCF_008632895.1 Mastomys coucha | reverse complement strand
CACCTCTGCCAGTAGGAACCAGGGACTTCTGATACATTCTATTGCTATCTCTGTTGACATCCTACCTTCCTTAGAACCCTTCTCACAATTGAGACACTAGTGGATTTATTTTTGTGAATAGCTCTAACAAGTTTCTTTTTTTTTCCCTACATGGACAAGAGTGTAATCATATCTTACTAGTGTACCACCCAGTATATAGAGTCTGCCATTCACCTTTTTGTCCCAGGAGAAAATGGGTTAGCTACAGGCACTATATTACTGAATATCTAGCACGTCCAGTCTGCCTGAGGTCCTCACCTTTGTGAGTTTTGTGTGCGCACTCACTTTCAGCATGTCCTCCTGGCATGCTTAGCCAGCTTTCTTAGAGCACCTGAGATAGAGCATTATTATAGTGGTGGGGTGGCACTGGCCACAATAAGCTAGGTCCTTCCACATCATTCAGCAATCAAGAAAATGTACCACAAGTCTTGCCCACAGACCATTTTGGTGGGAGTATTTTCTGAATTGAAGTCTCATCTTCCAAAATGACTTTGGCTATGTCAAGATAACAAAAACTAGCCATCACATGAAACATCCAGAACCCATACTAGTACTTGCCACATATATAGAATGAAGTTAAATACTGTCCCCTGAGAGGCTCTGCCAACACATGACCAATTCACATACTAATATCCAATGTCTACAAAGAACTCAAGAAGTTAGACTCCAGAGAACCAAATGTTCCTCTTTCTCCACAACCTCTCCAGCATCTGCTGTCACCTGAGTATTTTATCCTAGCCATTCTGATTGTTGTGAGGTGGAATCTCAGAGTTGTTTTGATTTGCATTTCCCTGATGATTAAGGATGTTGAACATTTCTTTAGGTGCTTCTCAGCCATTCGGTGTTCATCAATTGAGAATTCCTTGTTTAGCTCTGTACCCCAAGGAGCTGAAGGGGTTTGCAACCCCATAGGAAGAACAACAAAATCAACCAACCAGACCCCCCTTAGAGCTCCCAGAGACTAAACAACTAACCAAAGAGTACACATGGAGGAACCCATGGCTCCAGATACATATGTAACAGACAATGGCCTTATCTGGTTTTAATGGGAAGGGAGGTCCTTGGTCCTGTGAAGGCTCAATGACCCACATAGGGTGGTGAGGCAGGAATAGGCATATGTAGGGGAGCACCCTCATAGAAGCAGGGGGAAGGGATAGGTTAAGAGGTTTACAGAGGGGAAATCTGGAAGGGGACAACATTTGAAATGTAAATAAATAAAGCTACCCACATTCAAACTTGGCAGTGGTGGTGCACACCTTTAATCCCAGCACTTGGGAGGCAGAGGCAGGTAGATTTCTGAGTTCGAGGCCAGCCTGGTCTACAAGAGTGAGTTCCAGGACAGCTATTGGCGTTCTCTTCAGGAAAATTTCCCCTGTGCCTATTTGCTCGAGGTTCTTCTCCACTTTCTCTTCTATTAGTTTCAATGTATCTGCTTTGATGTAAAGGTCTCTGATCCACTTGGACTTGAGCTTTGTACAAGGAGAAAGGAATAGATCAATTTGCATTTTTCTACATGT
>NC_045030.1:71996357-72003804 GCF_008632895.1 Mastomys coucha | reverse complement strand
CTGGCTAGGACTTCAAGTACAATATTGAATAGGTAGGGAGAGAGTGGGCAGCCTTGTCTAGTCCCTGTAAATGTTACCTGTGAATAATATGACTGTGTGTGTAGTGTGTTTTAGCAAAATGAACCTTGCAAATAAAATTATAGTTAAGGATCTTCAGATGGAACAATTATCCTAGATTATCCTTCCCTGTAATTGCAGATATTCTAGTTTATTTTCAATGGCTCTAACAGAAAATTGTAGATGGAATAATCTATAGAGATTCAAGATTCTGAAGTGTACAATGCCCAAGAGTTAGGTATCAGTAATATTTTTGTAGAAGGTTCTGTTTCTTGGTACATCACAACATGACAGAGAGGGGATCACATGACAAGATAGAGCAAGCATGCCCAAAAGAGCTGAATTTTAACAATAAAGCTTCTACCAGTGTGGACCATTCATCCAGTGACTCATGAATGGCCCCACCTTTAAATAGAAAAACTGTAAGTGTGAGGGTTAAGTATTATAGTGCATGAAATTGTGGGTACATATTCAAGCAATTTCTTAATTTTAAGCTGCTGTCCCAAATAGCTGATAGACATAGGTACACATGTGCATATGCCTGCATGAACACATATGCTCCACCATTCTAAAGAGAAAATAGATAAGAGGGCATCTATAGTATGCAATTAATGTCATTTTCTGAAATATTACTTAAGTGAGGTTTCCTTTTTCTGAAAAAAAGCATGTTAGAAACTCTTTTGTTAAGATGTTTATATGTGTAGTTGGACTATTCATTCTTTAGTCACTGAGACATCCTAATCTAATATGTAGCAAGAGTCTAAAAGCTAATCAATAATGGAACACAGATCTGCCTATGGAAGTATCCAGGCCTCCAAGTAGAGGAAGCTGCACAAGACAGCAAGCCTCTGAAGGCAGTTTCAACTTGATATTTATTTTATGATGCTTCAACTCTATGCGTAATTCTTTGTATTGTCACCTCCAATTATTTTTGGAACAAAAACACCAGGGAAATGAGTTACTCATTTAAAAAAAAAAGCATTCATATTTGATAAATAGCTTACAGATTAGAGAGAAGACGTTTACTGAAACCAAGATTCAAAGCTTTTTACTGGCAATCAGAATAAAGCACTAGATTAAGGATGACAAATCTTCATTGCCCAGATCATCTGAAGGTAATTGGACAGGGCTAGGTTGAGTTGTCTATGGAAGCAAGAGTGTTTTAACATGTTTGTGCTTCGTATACAGCTCTGAGGAGGCTGCAGCCATTTCTTAGCTCTATGTTCAGTAATAGACCAAGGGGAAAAAAAGAGTAAACAAGGGTCTCTTCTGATTTAATGGACAAGATTCACCTTCCAGTTTCAGTATCCTGTGTGTACACTACTTAATTGCTGAAAGTTTTTTTTTTCCCTGAGTTCTTAATTCCTTTCCCACTTCTATTGCACTGTGCAGGCTTGGAAACCCAGAATGTTTTCTTTGTGTTCTGTGCTCTAGGTCCTGTAAAATGAAATATCTCATGTTATCGGTGTGCTCTTTATTAATAATATGTTCTATTATTTAACATAAATACTTGTTGAAAAATTAGCATGTTTTATTCACTCATTCATTCTTCATTCACAAACAAACTCTAGACTTTCTTTTTGTTAATCATTTTGTTTATTTGTAGATATGGAGAATAGCTATAGCCTAATCACTTCTTAGAGATTTCACTTACTAATGTTACAATAACAATTAAAATTCAAGATCAGTTTTGGAGAAACATTCAAACCATAGCGATCATTTGAACACTCAAATTATCCTGATATGGGGGATGCTGGTGTGAAGCCATATTATTTCTCCAGATAAAGTGGTATGGGCTAAGGTATACTGATCTGGCTAGTACAAAGTTGAACAGTCCTCTGAGGGGAGCTTGAAGATGATTATGGGAAAGATAGAAAAAAGATCCAAGAGACAGATAATGGGAGGGTTGCAGGTCATTACCTTGCCAGCAGCGAGTATATTTCTCATTGTCTTCTTATACTTCAGTACTATGGGAAGCAAAGCCACAAGCTAACAGAAAGAATTTGATGAAATATACACATAAGACATTTGTTCCCATCCAAAAAAATCCTGTATTTCTTCCACCAGGGTCAGTGGAATTTTTAGTCCCTCACCTTGAGCCTCAAGTGTACTTCCTCTTATCATTCCATGCCTCAGCAGGCTGGGCAGTTTGCCAACAGACCCTGATCTGCCTTGACTCTGCCTGACAGACAGGCCCCTCCCTCCCTTCCTCATTCCTTCCCTCCTTCCCTTTTTCCCTCTTTCCCCTCACCGCCCACACTCTGCTTCAGAGAAGCTGGCAAATGGCTTCTGACACTGAGGGAAACCACGGTTTAGTCCAAACAAGAAACAGGAGAAAAATGAAAATGATCTGAAGCCTATAATAATGTTAGAATGTCCCACCAATCAGAGTATACTTGAGCCAGTCCATGGCTTCTGCTACATATGTAGCAGATGACTGTCTCATCTGGCATTAGTGGGAGGGGAGGCACTTGGTCCTGTGGAGGCTTGGTGCCCCAGTGTAGAGAGTTGCTAGAGGGGTGAGGTGGGACTGGATAGGCAAGTGAAAGAGTACCTTCTTAGAGGCAAAGGGGAGAAGGATGGGATGAGGAGTTCATGGAGGGATACCGCGAAGGGGGATAACATTTGAAATGTAAACAGATAAAATGATTAATAAAAAAAAATGTCTGGAGTAGGTGAGTGAATGAAGAGTGAATGAATGTTTAAGAACTGTGAGAAAATGTATTTCTGTGCTTTTTAAAACTATTTCTATCAGGCAGTATGTTACAGCAACACAAGACAACTCAAAAGAACTGCAGAAGCTGCATTTTTAGCTGTGGCATACAGAAAATATCCAGACCACTTTGAATATATAGTTCATTGAATTGTATTAAATGAGTGAAAACATGTAAAGAATGTTTCTGCCATTGTTTGCTATGTCTTCCATGTGATAAATATATTTTATTGGATATTTTCTTTATTTACATTTCAAATGTTATTCCTTTTCCCAGTTCCCCCCACTTCCCAGAAGCCCCCTATCCGATCCTCCCTTCTATGAGGGTATTCCTCCACCCACCCATTCCCACCTCCCTGCCCTCAATTCCCCTACACTGGGACATCTATCAAGTCTTCATAGGACCAAGGACCTCTCCTCCCGTTGATGACTGACAAGGCCATCCTCTGCTACATATGCAACTGGAGCCATGTGTACTCCTTTGTTGATGGCCCTGGGAGCTCTGGAGGGGTCTGATTGATTGATATTGTTGTTCTTCCTATGGGGTTGCAAACCCTTTCAACTCTTTCAAGCCTTTCTCTATCTTCTCCATTGGGGACCCAGTGCTCAGTCCAATCGTTGAATGTAAGCATTCTCTCTGTATTTGTAAGCTCTGGCCTCAGACAGCTATATCAGGCTCCTTTTAGCATGCACTTTTTGGCATCCACAATAGTGTCTGGTTTCAGTAACTGTATATGGGATGAATCCTAAGGTAGGGCAGTCTCTGGATAGCCTTTCTTTCAGTCTCTGCTCTACACTTTGTCTCCATATTTGCTCCTGTGAGTATTTTGTTTTCCTTCTAAGAAGGATAGAAACACCCATACTTTGGTCTTCCTTCTTCTTGACCTTCATGTGTTCTGTGAATTATATCTTAAGAATTTGGAGCTTTTGGGCTAATATTCATATATCAGTGAATGTATACCATGTATGGTTTTTGTGTGTGTGTGTGACTTAATTACCTCACTCAGGATGATATTCTCCAGATCCATCCATTTCCCTAAGAATTTCATAAATTAATTGTTTTTAATAGCTGAGTAGTACTCCATTGTGTAGATGTACCACATTTTTCTGTATCCATTCTTCTGTTGAGGGGCATCTGAGTTGTTTCCATCTTCTAACTATGATAAATACAGCTAACTACACTAAACATAGTGAAGCACGTGTCCTTGTTATATGTTGGAGCATCTTTTGTGTTTATGCCCAGGAGTAGTATAGCTGGGTCCTCTGGTAGTTCTATATCCAATTTTCTGAGGAAATGCCAAAGTGATTTCCAGAATGATTGTACCAGCTTGCAATCCCACCAGCAATTGAGGAGTGTTCGTCTTTCTCCACAACCTCACCAGCATACGCTGTCACCTGAGTTTTTGATCTTAGCCATTCTGACTCGTGTGAGGTGGAATCTCAGGGTTGTTTTGATTTGCATTTCTCTGATGACTAAGGATGTTGAACATTTCTTTAGGTGCTTGTCAGCCATTCAGTATTCCTCAGTTGAAAATTCTTTGTTTAGCTCTGTTCCCCATTTTAAATAGGGTTATTTGATTCTTTGGTGACTAACTTCTTGACTTCTTTATATATATTGGATATTAGCCCTCTATGGGATGTAGGATTGGCAAAGATCTTTTTCCAATCTGTTGGTTGCCATTTTTTCCTATTGAGAGTATCCTTTGCCTGACAGACGCTTTGCAATTTTATGAGGTCCCATTTGTCGATTCTTGATCTTAGAGCTTGAGCCTCTGGTGTTCTGTTTAGGAAATTTTCCCCTGTGTCCATGTGTTCAAGGCTTTTTTTTTTTTTTTTCACTTTCTCCTCTATTAGTTTCAGTGTATCTGGTTTTATGTGGAGGTCCTTGATCCACTTGGGCTTGAGCTTTATACAGCTCAATGGATCATTTTGCATTCTTCTACATGCTGACCTCAGTTGAGCCAGCACCACTTGTTGAAAATGCTGTCTTTTTTCCACTGGATGTTTTAGCTCCTTTGTCAAAGATCAAGTGACCATAGGTGTATGGGTTCATTACTGAGTCTTCAACCCTATTCCATTGATCTTCCTGCCTGTCACTCTACTAATACCATGCAGTTTTTATCACTATTGCTCTGTGTTACAGCTTGAGGTCAGGGATGGTGATTCCCCCAGAGGTTCTTTAATTGTTGAGAATAGTTTTCATTATCCTGGGATATTACTTATTCCAAATGAATTTGAGAGTTGAATAAAGAGTTTCTCTATGAAGAATTGGAATTTTGATGGGGGTTGTTGCATTGAATCTGTAGATTGCTTTTGGCCATGTGACCATTTTTACTATATTAATCCTGACACTCCATGAGCATGGGAGTTCTTACTGTCTTCTGAGACCTTCTTCTGTTTCTTGCTTCAGAGACTTGAAGTTCTTGTCATACAAATCTTTCACTTGTTCGGTTAGAGTCACACCAAGATATTTTATATTGTTTGTGACTATTGTGAAGGGTGCTGTTTCCATAATTTCTTTCTCAGCCCATTTATCCTTTGAGTATAAGAAGGATACTGGTTTGTTTGAGTTGATTTTATATCCAGCCACTTTGGTGAAGTTCTTTATCAGCTGTAGGAGTTCTCTGGTGGAATTTTTGGGGTCAATTGTGTTTACTGTCATGTCACCTGCAAATAGTGATATTTTGACTTCTTCCTTTCCAATTTGTATCCCTTTGATCTCCTTTTGTTGTCTAATTGCTCTGGCTAGGACTTCAAGTACAATACTGAATAGGTAGGGAGAGAGTGGGCAGCCTTGACTAGTCCCTGATTTTAGTGGGATTGCTTCAACTCTCTCCATTTAGCTTGATGTTGGCTACTGGTTTGCTGTATATTTCTTTTACTGTGTTTAGTTATGGGCCTTGGATTCCTGATCTTTCCAAGATTTTTAACATGAAGGGACGTTGAATTTTGTCAAATGGCTTTTCAACATCTAATGAGATGATTATGTTTTTTTTCTTTGAGTTTGTTTATATATTGAATTACCTTGATGTATTTCCATATATTGAACCATCCCTGCATCCCTGGGATGAAGCTTACTTGGTCATGATGGATGATCATTTTGATTTGTTCTTGGATTAGTTTAGCTAAGGGTTCATCTATCTTGTTGATTTTCTCAAAGAACCAGCTCCTGGTTTTGTTGATTCTTTGTATAGTTCTCTTTGTTTCTACTTGGTTGATTTCAGCCCTGAGTTTGATTATTTGTTGCTTTCTACTCCTCTTGGGTGTATTTCCTTCTTTTTGTTCTAGAGCTTTCAGGTAAGCTGTCAAGCTGTTAGTGTAAACTTGATACAGTTTCTTTTTGGAGGCACTTAGAGCTAGGAGTTTTACTCTTACAAGTGCTTTCATTATATTATAGTATGATGTGTCTTCATTTTCATAAAACTCTAAAAAGTCTTTAATTTCTTTCATTCTTTATTTCTTGACCAAGTTATCACTGAGTAGAGCTTTGTTTAGCTTCCATGTGTATGTGGTCTTTCTGTTGTTTTTGTTGCTATTGAAGACCAGCTTTAATCTGTAGTGATCTGATAGGAGGCACAGGATTATTTCAATATTCTTGTTTCTGTTGAAGCTTGTTTTATGACCAATTATATGGTCTATTTTGGAGAATGTACCATGATGTGCTGAGAAGAAGGTATATTCTTTTGTTTTAGGATAAAATGTTCTATAGATATCAGTTAAATCCATTTGATTCCTAACTTCTATTATTTTCACTGTGTGTCTGTTTACTTTCTGTTTCCATGATCTGTCCATTGGTGATAGTGGGGTTTTAAGTTGCTCACTATTATTGTGTGCAATGTGTATTTTGATCTTCAGTAAAATTTATTTTATGAATGTGGGTGCCCTTGCATTTGGAGCATAGATGTTCAGATTTGAGAGTTTATCTTGGTAGATTTTTTCCTTTGACCAGTATGAAATGTCCTTCCTTATACTTTTTGATGTCTTTTGGTTAAAAGTCAATTTTATTTGATATTAGACTGGCTTCTCCAGGCTGTTTCTTGGGATTATTTGTTTGGAAAATGTTTTTGAATATTTTAGTCTATCTTTGTCACTGAGGTACATTTCCTGTATGCAGCAAAATGTTGTGTCCTGTTTATGTATCCAGTCTGTTAGTCTATATCTTTTTATTGGAGAATTGAGTCCATTGATGTTAAGAGATATTAAGGAATAGCGATTGTTGTTTCCTATTATTTTTGTTATTAGGGGTAGAATTATATTTAAATGACTATCTTCTTTTGGGTTTGATGAAAGATTATTTTCTTGCTTTTTCTAGGGTATAGTTTCCCTCCTTGTGTTGGTGTTTTCTATCTATTATCCTTTGTTGGGTTGGATTTGTGGAAAGATATTGTGTAAATTTCATTTTGTCATGGAATATCTTGTTTTCTCCATCTATGGTAATTGAGAGTTTTGCTGGGTATAGTAACCTGGGCTGGTGTTTCTGTTCTCTTAGGGTCTCTATGACATCTGTCCAGGATCTTCTGGCTTTCATAGTCTCTGGTGAGAAGTCTGGTATAATTTTGATAAGCTAGCCTTTATATGTTACTTGACCTTTTTCCCTTACTGCTTTTAATATTCTTTGTTGGTTTAGTGTATTTGGTGTTTTGATTTTTATGTGATGGGAGGAATTTATTTTCTGGT
>NC_045030.1:71995272-71996347 GCF_008632895.1 Mastomys coucha | reverse complement strand
TTTTCTAGGTTATCTAACTCTAGGATTGTCTCCCTTTGTGGTTTCTTTATTGTTCCTATTTCCACTTTTAGATCTTGGATGGTTTTCTTCATTTCCTTAGCCTGTTTGTTTGTGTTTTCCTGTAATTCTGTAAGGGATTTTTGTGTTTCTTCTTTAAGGGCTTCTAGCTCTTTACCTGTGTTCTCCTGTATTTCTTTGAGGGAGTTATTTATGTCCTCCTTGAAGTCCTGTGTCATCATCATGAGAAATTATTTTAGATCTGAATCTTGCTTTTCTGGTGTGATGGTCTATCCAGAACTTGCTATGGTGGGAGAATTGGCTTCTGATAATAAGTAACCTTGGTTTCTGTTGGTTATGTTCTTATGCTTGCCTCCTTCCATCTGATTATCTCTAGTGCTACCTGCCCTTGCTGTATCTGACTGGAGCCTGTCCTTTCTGTGATCTTGGTTGTGTCAGAACTTCTCAGAGTCCAGCTGTCTCTGTGATCCTGTGATTTTGGTATCCTGTGATCCTGAGATCCTGGGTGTGTCAAGAGTTCCTGGGAGTCAAGCTGCCTCTGGGACCTTGAGGTCCTGGTGTGACCAAGCCCCTGGGATCCTGTGATCCTGTGATTCTGTCATCCTGGGCCTGTTAGAGCACCTAGGATTGGAGCTTCCTCTGGGTGTTATGGGACTGGCTGAGGAGTCTGCACCCAAGGTAAACTAGTTCACCTGTCAGGTGGGGTTCCTGTGTCCCTGGATCCCTCTGGTCCTAGTACTCCCGGTAGTATTTGAACAGATGTTGTATCCTCCTCACCTTGATCCTATGATCCTCAGCATATTAGATTACCTGGGAGTGGAGCTTCCTCTGGGTGTTTTGTGACTGGCTGCTGAGTTTGTACCCAAGCTAAACTGGCACAGACTAGAAGACAAGTGACAAATATTTTAAATGAGACATTACTTTAAATTAGTAGACACAATTAAGAAATAAACAGTAAATAAGATTGGATTCCTTTTAGGAGCAACTTGGAGCCTATGCTAGCTAGTGGCTCTTCTGGTTGCCCATGTGTTGCCTTTATAGGTTTTCAGTCTACTAA
>NC_045030.1:71988783-71994952 GCF_008632895.1 Mastomys coucha | reverse complement strand
ACTATGTTCAAATATAGCAATGACATTTTCATAAAATATTGGATGCATTCATTAATGAACAGTATATTTAGATAACAATAGCAAAGACATACTATGGAGTTAAGTTTATGGACCATGATTTGTGCTTTATATACATAATCTCCTTGTTTCTTCACAAGAATACCATGGGCCTGATATTTTTCTTATTCTGTATATTAGGAGCTAGTAGTAGGAAGATTAATTATTTTGAAATCACATTATTACTAAGTAGAAGACTGGGGATTTGAAACCTGGGTTTCTGGACACCTAGATTCCCCAGCCTCCACATATTACTGTCTTTCTCAGTGGCACTACATGTTTCCTAATGACAAGACTCAGACAGAGGTTTCTCAGAATCTAATCCCATTGACAGATGTATCCAGTAGAAGAGCTAGATAAAACCTACCTTTCTGAAGTGCACAAACCTCCTAGGGATCCATTCAATCCCAAAGAACTTTTGAGCATTCCTCCTCCTTAGAGAATAAATCTTGCTGTTCATAAGCACAGAGGCATTCAAGTTTTATCCTATGAGGCTATTATCTGCCTTTCAGGGGGAATTGACCATTTGACATGCATACCATAGTTTCTTCTTTTCAACTTCAATGGGAGTACAATACTTTCCAGGTTAAGTTCCTACAACAAAACTCTGATGACCTCTAGTTCTCACAGTATATCATGTGGATATTAAGCACATTGAGCATTGTGCTGTGGGTATTGCCTTTCCAGCTAAGCAGTTGGTATGTCATGTCACTAATAATATGTTAATTGGAGGGAAAGTTTTTTATAAATACAAAAAGGTCAAAATGAAATTTATATGTGACTTCCAGGTTTATCTTATTGTCACTCCATGCTTTGTTTAGAAATCAACATTTAGTAGCATTAGTCTGAAGAAAGCTAAGATCCAGCAGGATCCACTAATACTGGTGGGATCATTGCAAACATTGTGAGTCTGTGTTTGATTAGAATTATAGTATAGTATCAGTAGTTATGTTTATGCTTTTAAAAATGCGATATAAAATGAGTATTAAAAATTTAGCATCTTAACTATTCTAAGTTTATAGTGTTATAGTGTTGTCTTGTTACACAGCCAATCTGCAGAACATTCCCATCTTGCAAAACTGAAATCCACTAAGCAATAATATTCATTTTGCCCTACTAATATTTCCTAGAAATCACCACTGTGATTTCTAGCTTTATGTATCTGTCTATCCTAAGGACTCCATAGAAACAGAAATCTTCTATATTTTGCTCCAAAATTTGCCTAATGTAATGTTCTTAAGGTTGATCCATACAGTATTATATGACTGAATTTCCTTCTTTTTGAGTTTCAAATAATAGTGTATTTGTGGATAGACATTTTACTTATGGGTCAGAAGAAATTTGGGTCACTTCTACCTCTTGGCAATTGTAAGTAATGCAGCTATAAACATGGATATGCAAATATCTCTTTGACATTCTGTTTCTTGTGGCTGTATACTCACAGGACTGAGATTGCAAATTAATGTAGTAGTTGCATTTTGCAAAAGTTTTTAAGAAACTTAAAAATTGTACCATTTCATACATTTTCATTGACAAAATAGAAATTTCAATTTTGCCATATCCCCTTTATCATCTGAGGTTTCCTGTTTTATGGATAGCAGCTATCCTAATAAGTATGGAAATGCTTTTATAGTTTCAAATTGTATCCTTATAATAATTTTGTATACATTTTACAGATAAAATATGGCTTATCATATATAGTATCATGAAAACAACAAGGAACAACATACTCTGTATACTTAGTAACAGTTACTTCATAGAATGAAGTATACTTATTAGCACTGAGAGATTTGGAATCATAGAGAAAAAAAACCTTAATAGTGACTTACTTCAAACTTCATGTGTATTACTGAAGTCCTCACCTTGATGTACTTTCTAAATTATCTAAGAGGAAGCACAACTTTCACTTCTATGAGCATAGTATTATATCATTATTTATGTATACATCCTGTAGTATGTGACTACCTTCAATTCTTTACTTACCTATCTAAAAGATAGCTATTTTCCCAACACCTTTTTACTCTGTAGCTATGACCCAATATTCAGTACTGGTCTCTTCAATTGATCTCAGGGCACTGAGAATGTTTCTAGATATATCATTTAAATGTGTGGAATCTTAAGTCAGAATGCTGAGGTTTGACCTAGACTTAATATTGCAATTTGGTTTATGACCTTGGGCAAATTATTCCCTTTATAACTGGACTTCAGTGTTTTCCTCTGTTAAATGAAGATTATAACATCAGCTTCATAACCTTGTTGTAAGAAATAAATTATTTAGCCTTTGTACACAGTTTACCCAGTATTTATAATAGTGTCTGAAGCATAATAGGAACACAGATATTTTAACTCTTCATGTAGCTATAAGGACTGCTATTACTATGTTACATTTCATTAACGTTATATTTCTTAGGTAGTACATCCTAGCTTTACTTTGTCCTAGCTTCCAGTGTCTACCTTTAAAATAGGTCAATTCATGGACTATTGAAACTTGATAGTTTATGTCCTTGGCATTTGTGTTTAATGGTTTGGGAATACAGACCTCTGAGCTAATACTCCTGAGTGTTTAACAAGATTGCATTTGTTGAACTTAGAAGTAATCCGGGTGTGCTAGGAGATGACCTTTGCATTCCCTCAAAAACAAGACATAGTTTTATTTGAACTCTTTATGTAATGGGGCAACAATGGGACTAGTTAACACAAGCTAACAAATAAAAAGCCCAGTACCAGGAATGAGTTCGCTCTTTAGGACATGTTGGCCAGTGGGGTCTCATAGACACTCAAAACCAGTACTGGCTATTGGCAATGCTTTTAGTTACTGTGAATAATTTGATTGTAAGACTTTCTTGTAAAGATACCAGATACTTGGGCTGGCGAGATGGCTCAGCAAGTAAGAGCACTGACTGCTCTTCTGAAGGTCCTGAGTTCGGATCCCAGCAACCACATGGTGGCTCACAACCACCCATAATGAATAAACACCGAAGCGAGCAGGGCCGGAGTGAGCAGGGCTGGCAGAGGTTCTGAGTTCAATTCCTAGCAGCTACACATATGATAGATCACGGCCATCTGTACAACCATAAATAAATAAAATAAATCTTAAAAAAAAAAAAACATACCAGATACTTGAGTCATAAAACTTGAAGAAATCAAGCTGGTACTCACCTGGAAGCTTCATCCCTCCTGACTAGCTTTTGTAATGTTAGATGATGCTGTGTACCCAGGTGGAGAACTAAATTAATACTTAATCTTACCTAACTGTGAACCCTGCAAGCTATGGTATTGGATGGCCTTTTAAGGCATACCCACTGGTACAGTAGTAACACAGAGGTCATGGGAGCAACCAACCACTTTCTGATTTTTTTTTTGAGACAGGGTTTCTCTGTGTAGCCTTGGCTATCCTGAAACTCACTGTGTAGACCAGGCTGGCCTCAAACTCAGAAATCCACCTGCCTCTGCCTCCCAAGTGCTGGGATTAAAGGCGTGAGCCACCACCACCCAGTTTGTTTGTTTGTTTTGTTTGTTTGTTTGTTTGTTTTTTAATTTTTTTGACCAACCACTTTCTGATTAAAGCCTCACACCATAAGTTGAAATCCATACCTGGTATTGTTGTTAGGGCATAAAATTGTGGCTAGACAGGTCATAGGCCCTACAGAAGATCTACTATGATTCCATTAAATTATCATAGAAGTAACATGATGCCTAGTGACATATTATTTACCAATAGTAATCTCTTTACTCTCATCAGAAACATTTCTTTTTGAGATTTATGGCAATTAACACAGAGACCCACAACAGGTCAAAGAGAAAAAGAGACTGTAGATTGTTCAACCCTAAGCAAGTTATCTTCAGAGCACATATTATCCTCTAAAGGCTCAGAGTTCAGTATGGTAGAAGGGGTAGAAATATAGTAAGATCCATAAGTGGTGGATGATTATAAGAAAACAATATTTTTTGAACGTGGCAAGGCAGTTAGTTGCACATATGAACTCAAACCAGTTGTGATAACATGCATAATACCTTCATAATCTCAAGGCAGAAAAAGATCTCAACATGGAGAGAAGAGGTATACTCAAACTTTTATCCCTAACTAAGGCAATTGATAGCATCTGAAAGAGGGAGAGCCTATTTTCTTCATGAGTGTTAACTTACATATACAGGCCACAATCCAATGGAAGGCCACACATTCAAGAGTGAGTGTACAAGCAGCACAAACTTTCCTTGATGTGATAAAATTATGGGAGGGTAGAGAAAAATAGTGGACTTGGGAGAAAATAAAGTAGAAGAACAATATGATCACATACACTGTGTAAAATTTTCAAATAAATAATAAAACAAAAATAAAACAGAACTTATAAAACAGGTATTTGTTAATTTTACATTGCAATTCTCAGGCTTGTATTAATGTTTAACTTAAATGATTCAAGCAATATATAATAAAGAGTGTCCTATGTTCACTATCTAGCTAGTATAATGGGTAACAGATAAGGATCACTCTGTTATGGGGAACCCACTAGAAATGATCACTGAAGACACAGTGTATAGCCAAATAAAAGTCTTTGTTTCAGCTGGCTGGGACTAAAGGAACTAGTATTCAGGACCCAAGCATAGCCCTGGGCATATAGATCAAGACACTTTTAAAGTCAAAAAGGACATCCTGGTATCTTGCTCAGCAGCTGCAGGGGAAGGTTTTGTGCAAGTAAGCAATTTAACAGAAGCTAAGTTAAGCTGTTGGCTACAGGAAGATGTTTGTGTAATAAGAGAGTTTAACAGAAGCTAAGATAAATATTTAGATAGACAGGGAGTTTTTTACAAGTGGGACAGTTTAAGAGAAGCTATAGTAAGTTAACTGGGGCATCTTGAGCTCAGTTTCTTAGAATGGACTTTCTAATTTTCCATAGGATTTTTCATCAATATCAATTTCTAGTTAAACCTGAAATGTTCTCAACAAAAATACAAGATGAAAGAACCTCTGCCCTCTCTTACCCTCTCACAACACTGTTTTTTTAACCCTTAATCTATGTCCAATAACTCCAGTGTTTGTGACATTTGAAATCAGCAAGGACATCATAGGAATATAACTTTTTGATTTTAGTTAATGGGTCCTCAGAATTAGTTTTGTGAATCCATCAATTCGCATGGACATCTGACTTTGTTGGTAGACTATATAATAAAGACATGATAACTATTATGTTAAAGATGATCAGTTTAGTATAAAATACTCAATTTTTACTACTACCATTATCTATCACTCAACAAGTTTCATTTAACCCTACCTGCACACAATTCGTTTGAACCATGATTTTGCCATTAGAGAAATGACATGGACCATCCAAATTTGTAAAGATTCCTAACATAATATCAAGTATATGGTGATATGTAACATTTTAAACCCTGTAATATGTCAAACTTGTACAGTTTTATATGAATTAGCACACTTAATTTTTACAATAAACTTAAGTGGAAGAAAAGCCCTATTGAAATAGTGTCATCAGCTTAAAAATGTGAAAATAAAATCACAAGGAAGGAGGTTAAGAAACCTGACTTGAGTACATATAGATTCTAAGTAGTTTTGCACCTTAATAGGTGCTATAACTATATAGGTAGTATAACTGACCACCACCACCAATTTTTAGACAGGATGTTGAAACTGAAGGACTCCTTAGTGACTTTATAAAATAAATTCCTTTTGCCTGATAGAGACACTGAGACAAAAAAAAAAAAAAAAAAAAAAAAAAAAAAAAAAGATTAACTGTTTCAATTTGACCCTGGGGATGAAGGGCAAATCCTGGACATATTCTCAGAGTGCAGACTTGGTGTTCTAAACATGATCACTGCTTCCTATGGATGAACAGGAAGACACAAACCCTTACTAGGCCATTTTATCTTCCTCCTTTTTTCTCAAAAGGGTGCTGTTGTCATAGGACACATGATAGGTTAGAGAGTAATTTTCAAAATTCCTTTGTAAGACTGCCAAATGACTTGGTCAAGAGATTCTTGGAAATTATATTGCAGAAGTTTTTGTTTTTGTTGTTGTTTTTGTCTCTTCTCTGAACAAAATAAATGAGGACCTTTTCTAAGATCGCACTGTGAAGATTTAGTAATACATTCATTTTCT
>NC_045030.1:71957724-71988567 GCF_008632895.1 Mastomys coucha | reverse complement strand
TGCTGCCTGAACAATCAGACCCCTCCATGTGCAGTCTTTGGTTGGTGGTTGAGACCCTGGGAGCTCTTCATTTTCAAAGGCCCGTTCATTTTTAAGATGTTCTTAGTTTCAGTATTCTTCCTCTTGGCCCCTGACTATGGGTTCTGTGATTTAAATGGAATGCACTTTGTTAGGTCTGGGATCCTTGGGGGAGGCTGTGTCTTCACAGGCGAGACTGACCTTGTGTGGGCTCAGGAGGAAGAAATGCAGGTCTCTCAGAGAAGAGCAGTGGTGCTTCTGGGACCTACTGGCAATCTGAAGTGACAGAGATGAAGAAGGTAAGAGGAGTTTACCCTTCACAAATATGGATAATTACAGGGAACGCAAAGCAGCAAGAGATTAAGAAAGTTCAGTGGGAGTCTTGGGAGCTTTCCGAACTTTTGAGGATTTATCCATAATGAACCTTTACCCTTTTGCAGCTCATCCTCAGCTAATAAAAAGAAATCAATTGCAGTTATAATCCTGATGAATTCTCGAAGAAAGAAGCTACCACAGAGGACAGATCTTGAGATGCGTCTGACCTTGGAAAACTATCTAAATAAGGAAAGCATTCATTCTCTTTAGACTGCCTTCCTATTTGTCATGTATGCAAATATACCACATTTCCAGGTGCATAAAGCTTGTCTTTCTTCTTTGAGGGTAGAAGAGAGAGCAGTGCTGCCCTGTGTTCTAATGCCAGCATTCAGGAATGGTTCAAGCTGAGAGTTTGGCAGAGACCTATCTGGACTGCAGATGAAGTCATACTTTTCTGAATCAATAGTATACGAGTATGAGAATAGTTCATTGCTTTTCCAATCAGCACATTCAGGCTCAATAGGCCTGAGATCACATCTCAGAGCTCATCTTTCTGGCTGTCTCATCTGGTTTCTCTAGAAACCCCTATTTTTTTAACCTGTAAAATGAAAATTCTTTCAGTAGTACTATGAAGATTATTGCTATTAATAAAATTAAGTGTAAGCCTCACAGAGACTTAAAGTGCCAGTGGGGGAGATACTCAGGGGCTCCCACTTGCTCAGAGGAAAAAGGGATGGGCAAAGGATTGTGGAAGGAGGTGACCAGGAGGGGGACAGTAAAGGGGGAGTAAAATAAATAACTAAAAATTAAATAAAAATAAAATCAAGTATAATGCATATGAATTGTGTTCATATTATGCACTAACCACTTTTATCCTGCATTATGTCATTAGATTGTCCCCATACTTCTAAAAGTAAGACAGACTTATGAAAAATTCTACAAAATTCAAAATATTTAGTTATTTTATGCAATTCAAACTAATATGCCAGAGGATGGTAGGATCTCTACTGAGGCACCCAAACTTAATTTTTTGATTTTACAGATGACAAAATTGGGGCACATAAGAATAAGCTTTTTAAGTATAGATGCAAATCTTTTACAATAGAGAGGAAGAAGTAGTATTCATTACATAAAGCTCTTGTAATACACATAAGCTAAGCTAATGTGTATAAGCTTAGGACAATGCCTAGGTAGAACAATGGTTTAATATATTAAAGCTGCAGTTCATAAAAAGTCTTTGCTGAGTTCAAGGTTGAATGCACAGTTTTCAAAACTCATTGTTAAATGAAAACAGGCTCTTAAGGATGGTGAGATGGCTCAGAGCGCTCAGAGGATTAAGGCTCTTGTCACTCACAAAACCTGACAACCTAAGTTTGATCCCTAGAACCAACCTAAAGGTTGAAGGAGTACATTCTACAAAGTGGTTATTTTGGTCTATCATGTGACCTCTCCATTATGCACACACGATAATTCTAATAGTTTAACAATAACAATATTAATATTTTTATTTAAGAGGAAAGCATAGGCTCATTGAACGTGAGTGGCAAAGTGATTTTGAAATTATAGAAACCTAACATTTTTTCCTTGTGATATATCTTGGTGAACTTCATGTGCTTTTAATGCCATAATCAAAAACTTTGAAAGTAAGTACAGACTCTCAAAGATGTCCAGAGGATCACATGGTGTCTCATGGATGCTAGCTTTCTTTTCACAAGCTCTAAAATATACACAGTATGTCCCAGCTTATATCATCTGTTTCTTCCCATATAGCCACTTCCTTTTATGGCATATGGCAGATCTCCATGGATGGCAATATTCACTACAGGATACCCCTAATACCTGAATCACAGTGGATCAGAGACTGATTTCTGCTTAAATGACGATGGGCTATAAGTCTGTTTTCTCCCCGATTTTCTATAGTACCTGACTCAGATGCTTGGGCCCTTACATGGTAGGGAGGATCACTAATGGTCATAGCAGTGGTTGCAGGAAGAGGCCAGATGATGCCTGGAGTACTAGAGTCAGAGGCATGGGTGGCATTTTAGGGAGTTGTGGCAGAAGTGCTTGGAGTTGATGCCACATAGCTATCATTCTACCTCATTTGCCTTATAAAATGCAAATCTGAAGAACAATTATTAAAAATTGTACAACAATGACCACAAACGTTAGGCCAAGCACAGGTCTCTAAATTGAACTTGGATCCTTGGTTACATGTCCATGAAGTCAGAACTTACTCAGCATATCCACTGTATATACACTGGTGTTAGTTGCAGAAGGGAGTATAAAGAGGAATCAGATTTTTTCTGTCTCAAAAGTATAGTAGCCCAGCTCTATAGGACAGCAAAGTTCCTACCTATTGAAGCACTATGTACTTTTAGCTATGTAAGAATGGGCTGACCCCAGAAAACCTTCAGAGAAGTGAGTACTGTAGAGAGCACAGTGGTATGTCTGGCTTTTCTCTAGCGTACTCCAGACCATCAGGCTCTATAGCTGATCAATTAATCCTTACTCACAGCTTCCATCCCTATTCTGTTGTACTTCACTTGATGTTCCAAGCTTCTAACATACCCATGAATCTTCCTCAGGATTATAAAAAACGATAGCTGTGAGTTCCAGATTGGTATAAAAATAATTCTGAAGCCATTCCTATAATAATAAAAGTATTAATATAATAAATAAAATTATATACTATTATGTTATAATATTAGTATAACATCATTACTAATAAAATTCTGTACCATGGATTTCTCTTTTTTGATAAATGTTTTATTTCTAGAAACACTGCTCATTACTGATTAAAAAATAAATAACAGTAAACTGCCTAGTATGATCCTTTGTACCTATAATCCCTACACTCAGAGGACAAAGGCAAAAGAAATTACAAGTTTGCAAGATGCTGTCTCAAAGTGGGGAAGTGGGGGAGAAAGAAAACAAAAGAAGTTATTACCAAACCAAAATCAGAATCTATGGCTGCTTCATTATCTACCCCATTTTATAATATTGTTACTGGATTTCTGTTGTTATTACAAGCTCTGAAACAAGAATATATAAAATGCATCACTTCAATTTGCAATAGTATAACTATTTTTCAGTTCTTTGGGTGCTTAGCACATAGTAATTAAGTGCAAGTACAACTATTATGTTTTTACTTAGAGAAAGCCAAAGTTTTGAGAATGAGAGACTATAGTATACTCAGTCCTGAATAGGGAATATGTGCTGCAACCCTCTTTCAAAGATCAGAGATCACTGTGGAAGAAGAGATGGGAAGATTACAAGAGTCTAGTGTAGTAGATTACTACAAAGATATATTATTTTCTGAATACAGTATGTACCTGGACTTCTAAATCTAAAAAGAATGGCACTTATCTCACAGGGAATACTCTTGCAAGCCTCCATTCTTACTAACCATATAAAAGGCCTGAGAGATACACTCTAAAAAGGCATGCTGTAGAGTTTATCTGGTTAATATAGTTAAAGTACTCAGAAGATAAAATGTGCTACATTAATTTTACATTCCATTATTGCTAATAAAGGCTCAACCTTCATTCATTGGAGTATCCAGAAAGGGACATTTGATTCATGATGAGTCAAGAGTGATTTAAAATGTTGACCCTGGCTCTAAGCATAGCCAGAGTTTTATGTGAATCATATAATGCAATAATTGCTATGGTAACCACTCATTTATATTAATTAGAGGAGTAAATAGGATTCTGTAATACATATTCCAGACTAATGCCAAGAGCATAAGTAAGATCTCCCTGTTGAAAGGATTAATTGATCCACTTGCCGTGTGGAGAAATGGCCTTTTCTCTCTCCGTGGGTATATGGAGTCCATTTAAAGCAATTGTCTTTTATACTCCCTTTCCCTTCTGCTTTGCACTGCCTCTGGGATTTCAACGCAATTAGCCATTTGTGTTGAGGAAAAGAAGACCTTAATATGCAGGAATCCTGGGAGGTTTTTTACGACTAAATAATGGCAACAAATGCTGCTGAAGCTTTGGATACTACAGCAATTCTCCTATAAAGTGCAAAAAGTTAAAGGTGATGTTATCAAGTGATTTTAAAGCTATTACTTGGAAAATATGAAGACATATCTATCTTGGTTGTATTGAGTTCTTAACTTTGTCAGGAGACAAACAAAGGAACAAATATAAAGAAAAAGACCCTAACAACAATAACATATTAACTAGACAGACCTTTCCAGGTCATCGATGGGTCAACCACAGAATGGCTATGTGCTTGTCAAATACAACTTCCACATGTCTTTATTGTGTCTTCCAGACTTTAATTCTCTATTACTCACTACTCTAGCAAACTCCACTGTAGCATGTATTTGTCTGAACCTCTAGCTTCTAGAGATAAAAGATAGAGTCCTTTTAACGTCTTGAGGCCCTCTCTCTCACCTAAAAGATGAGGTAACAGAAAAGCCAGTGAACTTGTGTGAGACTGTACCATAAATCAGTGATAGACTTTGCAGAGTGGGTGTCTGTGACCACTATGGCCAGCAGACTCATGATCAGTAAGAGCCAAGGAGTCAGTCTGGTTCAACATGGTTAAGTTGCCAGTGCTGGCTAAAACTTTAGGAGTCTGACCCTGAGTAGTTGACCTTAGGTATATATATTTAAGCAGAGTACAACTTGGTAAAAACTTTCCTGATGATAATTTACTCAATCCCATGTTCATACTAAAATGAAAACTAATCTAAATAAAGGTTGGATGTGACTACACCAAAACTCTTTGTAAAGTACATGTGACAACATCCATAAGATGAGTTCTATAAGTTGATTGAGAAAAGCAAGCTTACAATCAGCATCTGAGGAAGGTTCCTGTGTGGTCTCTGGTTATCAGGCTATTAACCATGTCTACCACTCACAGCCTTCTGGGAGGATAGCAGGTTATTCATTCTTTCCTTTGAAGGAACAAGCCTATGTATTTAACATTCCAGGTTTCATAGGGCTTATTGTACCTCCTACAATTTGGGGCAATAGATTGAGTTTCCTGTTCCCTGAGCTAAGGCTTTCTCTGTCACTTTATGAAATCTTTCTTCTCATCATTAAGTAGATTCATGGCAAATTCTGCTGACACTGACCCCACACCTCCATGAAGAGATGGCCATTTGATTTCTATTTCTTTATTTCTGTATCTGAATCCCCCGATAATATAGATTATCATTGTTGTATTACATGTTATACATTTATTCATGTAGATAATTATTCCTTCACCATTTATTCAATGGTGTGATAGTTAACTTCAATTGTCAACTCTACAAAACCTAGAATGTCCTGAGAACAGAGTCTCAATGAAGGATTATCTATGTTGTATTAGCCTGTGGGCCTGCCTGGGGAAGGACTTGTCTTAAGTTATTGAGGTAGAAAGACCCAGCCAACTGTTGGGTCTTTGTGTAGGCAGGGCTTCATGAACTGTATAATAGTAGAGAAATTGAACTGAGTATACATAATCAAGTGACTGTACATAGATTTTTTGTTTCTGCCTCCGACTTTGTGGATATGGTATAACTAGTTGGTTCAGGTTCCAGCCACTGTAGCTCACCTGCAAAGCTGGAGGTTTGAGGTTAAACAAACCCCTTTCTCCCCTAAGCTGGTTCTTGTCTGGGTATTTTGTCATAGTCACAGAAATGAAATTAAGACAGATGATATGATAGTCTTCATTGGCAAATTTATAAGATTTATAACCACCATGGAACCATATCTCTGGGTATGAGGCTGTTTGCAGAAAGTTTTATCAAATAAAGGGACACTCACTCTGAATTTGGGCAGCACCATCGCATGGGATTGGATTCTGGAGTGAATAAGGAGAAAGTGAGCTAACTGTGCAGATGCTATGTAACCACCACCCCAATACTACGGCTGACATGCCTTCCCTCTCAGGGTAGACTTTATATCCTCAAACTGCGAGCTAAACAACAATAGAAACCAAAAACACAAATCAAAAATCTTTTCTCCTTAAATTGCTTTTGACTGAAAATTTTGGCAACAACAATGAGAAAAGGTAATAAAATAGATTTTATCCACAATATTTTCTAAGTGACTTAGTCCCCATGCCTTACCCTAATGAACTAAGGCTGGTTTATGTGTGAAAAAAAGAGGCTCAAGTGCAAATATCTGATGGTGTTCTTGTCAGAGTCTCAGTGTTTTGTGAGACATTAAATGTCAAGAGACGGTGTACATGTGTTTATATCTTCCACCCTGCTAAACAGATAACACTAATTGAATCATAACAGCCTCTCCCCAATGCACTATTGTTAGATTGGATTTTTACCCTCTTGATACCTCATAATTGGGATTAATCTTACATACATGAGTACTTGGAGCCATGGTAAAAAGCTACAGCCTGGATAAGTTTTTCAGGATTATACTGGACTCAAATAACATTTAGACTATGGTAGAAGGTTAAACACTAAGCCACAAACTTTGAAGAAATCTTGATTATTTTTCTCCTTTGTTACTCGAATGCCTAATAATGGCTAAGGCTTAGGCTTAATATATCATTGACTACCTCTACCTCTCTCTCTCTCTCTCTTTCTCTCTCTCTCTTTCTCTCTCTCTCTCTCTCTCTCTCTCTCTCCCCCTCCCTCTTCCCTCCCTCCCTCTCTCCCTTCCTTCCTTCCTTATTTCCTTTCTTTCTTTCTTTCTTACTTTCTTTCTTTCTTTCTTTCTTTCTTTCTTTCTTTCTTTCTTTCTTTTATCTTGTTAGATTTCTCTGGTTGTTGCTATGCACTACTATTGAGTAGTCAAAGAAAAGCAAGCCTAATTTCACAGAAACTGCACAGTGACAGAGCTGTAACAGGAACACAGCTCAAATTTGATAGGATTTTTTCAGGAAATCCCAAGGGAAGTATTTCAGACATGGCAGGCTAGGGTATGCTGTAGTAACAAAGAGCCCCAAATCTCAGTGTAATGCATCAGATGCTTATTTTTAACTCATGATATATTTTCAATATGTACCAGCAGACTCTGCTAATTGCATATGCTTGCAGACTAAAACTGGTAGAAGTTCAGCATCAACGTGTGTGATCTCATGTTTACCTTACCAAATGTAAGATTATGTAGGAAATTACATCGAAAATTAAAGGTGATATATCCAGTCTTAGGGTCAAATTGTCCTTTTTTCTATTCTAAATCTTTTTTTATTAAGCGAAAAAATATTGTTTTAAAATATACAACTCAGCGTTGACTTTTTTAAGTCATCAAAATAATTTATAATAGCTGAATGCCTCTTAAATATACATGATACCTTCTGAAGCTAAAGGTAATATGCACTCAATCAATTTTTAAAATTTATTTGGAACATAAAACATGATAGAAGTAGAAAAAACTCTCTTATGAAGTCCTCTATGAAAGGAAATTGTGACAGGTTACTGATTAGATGGAAACTGGTCTATCTCCAAGGGAGAATACACAGTGTAAGTGTGGCTTCATAGAGTGAATTGGGTAGTGTTTCTTCTGCTTCTCTTTTGTGGAATAGTTTCAATAGTATTCATATTAGGTCTTCTTTGAAGTTCTGAGAGAATTCTGCAATAAAACCATCTGGTTCTGGACCTTTTTTGGTTGGGAGACTTTTAATTATTGCTTCTATTTCTTTAGGTGTTATGGGACTGTTTAGATGGTTTATCTGATTCTGATTCAACTTAGGTGTTTGGTATCTGTCTAGAAATTTGTCCATTTCATCCAGATTTTCCAGTTTGTTGAATATAGGCTTTTTAGTAGGATCTTATGATTATTTTTAATTTCCTCAGTTTTTGTTGTTATATCTCTCTTTTCATTTCTGATTTTGTTAATTTGTATACTGTCTCTGTGCCCCCTGATTAGTCTAGCTAAGGGTTCATCTATCTTGTTGATTTTTCTCAAAGAACCAGCTCCTGGTTTTGTTGATTCTTTGCATAGTTCTTTTTGTTTCTACCTGTTTGATTTCAGCCCTGAATTTGAATATTTCCTGACATCTACTCCTCTTGGATGTATTTTCTTCTTTTTATCTAGAGCTTTCAGGTGTGCTGTTAAGTTGCTAGTGTATGCTCTCTCCAGTTTCTTTTTGGAGGGATACAGAGCTGAGTTTTCCTCTTAGGACTACTTTCATTGTGTCACATAAGGCTGGGTATGTTGTGCTTTCATTTCCTGAAGCTGCCAGCAGTTTCACGAACTGGGTTCTCTCAGCCAGGAGGGAATAAAAGACCTGAAATAGAGGGTTTGAAGTGCAAAGAGAAAACACGAAGCCAAGTTGCAATAGCCCAATCAAGACTTCAGTTTACTTAGAATAAGCCAGGGTTTTTAGAGTCACAGAAGAAACTGAAACCAAATCTCTAGATTACACTGCAAAGAAGGGTCAGGTGTCAAAGTCCCCAGGATCAGAAGATCTTCAGGCAGTGGGCATACTCAGGCGGCTTCTTCAAAGACAAACCAACAGTCAACAGAGAGCATCTGTCTTAGCTCCCAGGTGTTAGCCCTCAAGCAGAGGCTGCCAGAAGGTGAAGGGGGAAGGTAACAATTTTCATTAGATTCTAAAAAAAAAAAAAAAAAAATCATTAATTTCTTTATTTCTTCCTTGACCAAGTTATCATTGAGTAGAGTGTTGTTAAGCTTTCATGTGTATGTGGGCTCTCTGTTGTTTTTGTTGGTATTGAAGATCAGCCTTATTTCCTGGTGATCTGATAGAATGCATGGGATTATTTTAATCTTCTTGTATCTGTTGAGGCCTGTTTTGTGAATGATTATATGGTCAATTTTAGATTGGGTACCATGAGGTGCTGAGAAGGTACATTCTTTTGTTTTAGGATGAAATGTTCTATAGATATCTGTTAAATCCATTTCGTCCATAACTTCTGTTAGTTTCAATTTGTCTCTGTGTACTTTGTATTTCCAAGATCTGTTCGTAGATGAGAGTGTGGTGTTGAAGTCTCCCACTATTATTGTGTGAGGTGCAATGTGTCCTTTGAGCTTTAGTAAAGTTTCTTTTATGAATGTAGCTGTCCTTGCATTTGGAGCATAGATGTTCAGAAATGAGAGGGTTTCCTGGTAGATTTTTGCTTTGTTGAGTATGAAGTGTCCTTCCTTATCCTTTTTCATAACTTTTAGTTGAAAGTTGATTTTATTTGATATCAAAATGGCTACTCCATTTTTTTCTTGGGACCATTTGCTTGGAAAATTGTTTTCTAGTCCTTTACTCTGATATAGTGTCTGTCTTTGTCACTGAGTTGTGTTTCTTGTATGCAGTAAAATTCTGGGTCCTGATTACATATCCAGTCTGTTTTTCTATGTCTTTTTATTTGGGAATTGAGTCCATTGATGTTCAAAGATATTAAGTAATAGAAATTGTTGCTTCCTGTTATTTTTGATGATATCTTTATGTTTGTGTGGGTATCTTCTTTTGGGTTTCTTGCTTTTTCTAGGGTGTAGTTTCCCTCCCTGTGTTGGTGTTTTCCATCTATTATCCTTTGTAGGGCTGGATTTGTGGAAATATATTGTGTAAATTTGGTTTTGTCATGGAATATCTTGGTTTCTACATCTATGGTAATTGAAAGTTTTGCTGGGTATAGTACCCTGGGCTGGCATTTGTGTTCTCTTAGGGTCTGTATGACATCTGCACTGGATCTTCTAGCTTTCATCATCTCTGGTAAGAGGTCAGGTGCAATTCTGATAGGTCTGCCTTTATGTGGTACTTGACATTTTCCCCCTATTGTCTGTATGACTCTTAGATGTTTATGGGCATCTCTTTTTTTTAGGTTAGGAAAAGTTAGTTCTATAATTTTGTTGAAGATATTTACTAGCCATTTAACTTAGGAATCTTCACTCCCTTCTATACCTATTATCCTCAGGTTTGGTTTTCTCATTGTGTCCTGGATTTCCTGGATGTTTTGGGTTAACATCTTTTTACATTGGCACTTACTCTGACTGTTGTGTCTCTGTTTTCTGTGGTATATTCTGCCCCTGAGATTCTCTCTTCTATCTCTTGTATTCTGCTGGTGATGATTGCATCTATGACTCCTGATATCTTTCCTAAGTTTTCTATCTCCAGGGTTATCTTCCTTTGTGTTTTCTTTATTGTTTCTATTTCTATTTTTAGACCTGGATGTTTTGTTCAATTCCTTCACCTGTTCAGTTGAGTTTTTCTGTAATAGTTTAAGGGATTTTTTGTGTTTCCTCTTTAAGGGCTTCTATGGCTTCTAGCTGTTTACCTATGTTCTCCTCTATTTCTTTAAGGGAGTTATTTATGTCTCTTATCATCATCATGAGATGTGATTTTAAATCAGAGTCATGCTTTTCTGGTGTGTTTGGGGTATCTAGGGTTTACTGTGGTGGAAGAACTGGTTTCTGATGATGCCATGTAGCCTTGGTTTCTGTTGATAATGTTCTTGCCCTTGCTTCTCACCATCTGGTTATCTCTGGGGTTAACTGGTCTTCCTGTCTCTGACTGTGGTATCCCTCCTGCAAGCCTGAGTGTCAGTGCTCCTGGGAGACCAGTTCTCTCCAGGAGGAATTTGGGTATGGAGAGCTGTGTCACAGGGTTTGCTCCAGGGTGCAGACAGAAACCAGTAGGATCCTATCCTTGACTGCTCCTTGATTCCTGTGTCCTGATGGCTCTGGCTGGGTCCCTCTTGGGTCAGGAATTGGAGCAGATTTGGTGGTCTTACCTGTGCTCACAGGTGTATCGGCACTCCTGTGAGACCAGCTCTCTCCTGGTAGTGTTTGGTTATAGAGCACTGTGGCACAAGGTCAGCTCTGGGCAGGCAGAAACCAGAAGCCAAACTATACTTTAAAGAAGAATGTGGAAATACAATTTTATCATGGCCCTAGAAGGTACTAAGCAAAATATATTGTTTTAGCAGCATTAATGTCAGAGAACGATATATCCAATCTGCTACAATTTTAAACTATGGTTGGAGGAGGAGGTTATGAAGGAGGGTGGGGAAAAGAAGAAAGAGTTGTCTATTTACAGTGTCTCTCTGTATAAATATGAAGCAGCACTAGATCTTTGTACAGGGAGATAAGAATGGACCAATTTGCATTCTTCTATGTGTTCAACTCCAGTAGAAAATGCTGTCTTTTTTCCACTGGATGGTTTTAGCTCCTTTGTCAAAGATCATGTGATCATAGGTGTGTGGGTTCATTTCTGGGTCTTCAGTTCTATTCCATTGATCTTCCCACCTGTCTCTGTACCAATACCATGCAGTTTTTATCACTATTGTTCTGTAGTACAGCTTGAGGTCTGGGATGGCGATTCCCCCAAAAGTTCTTTAATTGTTGAGAAAATTTTTTTTCATTATCCTGGGTTTTTTGTTATTCCAAATGAATAGAGTTGCTTGATCTAGCTCTGTGAAGAAATGAGTTGGAATTTTGATGGGGTTGCATTAAATCTGTAGATTGCTTAGGCAAGATGGCCATTTTTACTATATTAATCCTGCCAATCCACGAACATGGTAGATCTTTCCATCTTCTGAGGTCTTCTTCAATTTCTTTCTTCAGAGACTTGAAGTTCTTTTCATACAGATCTTTCACTTGTTTGGTTAGTGTCACACCAAGATATTTGATATAGTTTATGACTATTGTGAAGGGAATCATTTCCCTAATTTCTTTCCCAGCCCATTTATCCTTTGATTTGTTTGAATTAATTTTATATCCAGTCACTGTGGTGAAGTTCTTTATCAGCTGTAGGAGTTCTCTGGTGGAATTTTTGGGGCCATTTATGTATACTATCATATCATCTGTAAATAGTGATATTTTGATTTTTTCCTTTCCAATTTTTATTTCTTTGACCTCCTTTTGTTTTCTAATTGCTCTGCCTAGGACTTCAAGTACTATATTGTTTAGATGGGGAGACAGTGGGCCTAATTTTAGTGGGACTGCTTCAACTTTCTCTCCATTTAGCTTGATGTTGGTTACTCATTTGCTGTATATTGCTCTTACTGTGTTTAGTTAGGGGCCTTGAATTCCTGATCTTTCCAAGACTCTTAACATGAAGTGATGTTGAATTTCTTCAAATGTTTTTTCAGCATCTAATGAAATGATAATGTGGTTTTGTTTCTTTGAGTTTGGTTATGTAGTAGATTATATCTATGGATTTCCATATATTGAACCATCCCTGCATCCCTAGGATGAAGCTTACTTGATCATGATAGATGATAGTTTTGATGTGTTTTTGGATTCGGTTTGTGAGAATTTTATTAAGTATTTTTGCATTGATATTCATAAGGGAAATTGGTCTGAAGTTCTCTTTCTTTGTTGGCTTTTTATGTAGTATTGTTATCAGTGTAACTGTGGCTTCATAGAAAAAATTGGGTAGTGTTCATTCTGTTTCCAAAGCTCAAATCCAAGTGAATCAAGGACTATCACATAAAACCAGATAAATTGAATCTAATAGAAGAGAAAATGGGGGAAAGCCTTGAATAAATGGGCATAGGGGGAAAGTTCCTGAAGAGAACACCAGTGGCTTATGATCTAAGATCAAGAATCAACAAATTGAACCACATAAAATTGCAAAGCTTCTGTAAGGCAATGGACACTGTCAATAGGACAAAACAGTGACCAACTGATTGGGAAAAGATCTTTACTGATTCTATATCCAATATAAGGCTAATTTTCAATATATACAAAGAACTCAAGAAATTAGACTCCAGAGAATCAAAGAATCCTATTAAAAATGTGGAACAGAACTAAACAGAGAATTCTCAACTGAGACAACTTGAATGGTCAAGAATCACTTAAAGAAATGTTCAATATCCTTAGTCATCAGGGAAATGCAAATCAAAACAACCAAGTGGTTTCACATCACACCAGTCAGATTGGCTAAGATCAAAAACTCAGGTTATAGCAGACACTGGTTAGAATGTGGAGAAAGAGGAACACTCCTCCATTGCTGGTGGGATTGCAAGCTGTTACAACCACTCTGGAAATCAGTCTGGCAGTTCCTCAGAAAATTGGACATACCTACCAGAGGACCCAGTTATACCACTCCTGGGCATATATCCAGAAGATGCTCCAACATGTAATAAGGACACATGCTCCACCATGTTCATAGCACTGATATTTATAATAGCCAGAAACTGGAAACAAGCCAGATGTCCCTCAACAGAAGAATGGATACAGAAAATGTGGTACATCTACACAATGGACTACTATTCAGCTATTAAATACAATAACTTCATGAATCTTGCAGGCAAATGAATGGAACTTGGAAATCATCCAAGAGTGAGGTAACTCAGTCAGAAAAGAACACACATGGTATGTATTCACTGATAAGTGGATATTAGCCTAAAAGATTGTAATACCCAAGATTCAATACACAGATCATATGAAGCCCAAGAACAAGGAAGACCAAAGTGTGGATGCTTCAGTGCTTCTTAGAACGGGGGACAAGATACTCACAGGAGGAAATATGGAGAGAAGGTGTAGAGCAGAGACTGAAGGAAAGGCCATCCAGAGACTGCCCCACCTGGGGATGAATCCCATATACAGTCACCAAACCCAGATGCTATTGTGGATGCAGGAAATTGCTTGCTGATGGGAGATAGCTATGGCTTTCTCCTAGAGCCTGACAAATATAGAGGCTGATGCTCACCTCCAACCATTGGACTGAGCATGTGGTCCCTGATAGGGGAGTTGGATAAGGGACTGAAGGAGCTGAAGAGGTTTGCAGCCCCATGAAGGGAAAGTCAGTATCAAATGGCCAGACCTCCAGAGCTTCTAGGGACTGGACCACCAACCAAAGAGTACAAATGGAACAGCCCATGGCTCTGGCTGCATATGGAGCAGAGGGATGGCCTTGTTGGACATCAGTGGGAGGAGAGGCCCTTGGGCCCGAGGATACTCCATGTCCCAGTGTAGGGGAATGCCAGGGTGGGAAGCCTGGAGTGGGTGGGTGGGGTAGTACCTTCATAGAAGCAGGGGAGAGGGGATGGTATAGGAGGTTTCCAAAGGGGAGACCTGGAAAGGCAAAAACATTTGAAAAGTAAATAAAGCAAATATCCAATTAAAAAAAAGAAGGAAAAATGAAAAAATAAAAAAATAAAGAATCAAGCACATTGACAAATCTTCAGGATTCAAAAAGAGGTTTTGCTTATTTTAAACTCATTCTTTTTTGGACAGACATTTTATTATTATAAAAGTATGAATGATTATAATATAAAATTATCCTGTCCCCTTTCTCCTCCTAAGTCCCTCCCACCCTCTACCTCCTGTGAGTATTTTGTTTCCCCTTCTTTTTTTTAACTTTTATTGCATTATGATGAGAAAAGTTACATGATTTCAATTTATTTGAATTTGTTAACATTTAAAAACATATTTTAAGTAAAAAGAAGTAAATCACACTCTTGTTTTTCCTTTTGTACCCCAACTCCTCCCAGAGACCCCCTTTCAATACCCACAATATCCTTTTTATCATATTCTTTAAAATGTATAAAATATTTTCACAATAAAAGTGAGTATTATAAAAGTTGTTTGATATTAAACAACAATCAATTTAACAGTCTTATGTAGATGCTTGTCTACAGCAATATTGAAAATACAAATGTTTTTCTCAATATAAATTTTAAATAACTCCAAAAGTATTAACTGCATATTTCAAAATAATACATCACTACTTATATTTTCTTAAATGAACATAAATATATAAAGTGTTTTTGTTTGTTTGTTTGTTTGTTTTGTATTTAGTAGAGCTTAAGATCTTGGCTTTTACTGTGGTAACTTAATACAAGAGTTATAAACATCAAGCAAAGCATTCAGTCTCACACTTTGTTGTTCTTTTACAAGCCCCCTCCCAATTTAATTGTCTACATTTCTTTTGGGTATACAAATACTTTTAAAATATGTAATTTCTTTTGGGTATATAAATATTTTTAAAATATGTAAGCTGTTCTGAAAACTATAGTATACTGTAAAAACATGAAATAAACAATACTACTAATAGAGAGGCTGAGATAGGAGAAGCAAGATCTCAAGACCATTATGTTGCACACAGCAAGACACTGTCATGAACAAACAAGCTGAAAGTGTATATGGATTGTATACTATTAGACCTGTTTCTCCAATTAGAAAATTAGAGAGACCATTGGATGACAATCAACAAATTTCTAATTCCTCATGTTTTTGGATTTCAATTGATTAGGACATGTTGGTAATATTAATTTTCATATTAAGATATTAAGAAAAAGTAATTACTTCCTGTTGTTTTTTGTTGTAAGAGGTAGAATTAGGCTTGTGTAGATTTGTTGAAAATTACTTTCTTGCTTCTTCTAGGGTGTAGTTTTGTTCCTTATGTTGATATTTTTCATCTGTTATCCTTTGTAGGGCTGGATTTGTGGAAAGATATTATGTAAATTTGGTTTTGTCATGGGATATCTTGTTTACTCCCTCTATGGTAATTGAGAGTTTTGCTGGGTTTAGCAGCCTGGGCTGGCATTTGTGTTCTCTTAAGGTCTGTATGACACCTGCCCAGGATCTTCTAGCTTTCATAGTCTCTGGTGAGAAGTCTGCTGTAATTCTGATAGGCCTGTCTTTATATGTTACTTGACCTTTTTCCCTTACTGCTTTTAAAATTCTTTCTTTGTTTAGTGCATTTGGTGTTTTGATTATTATGTGACGGGAGGAATTTCTTTTCTGCTCCAGTCTATTTGGAGTTCTGTAGGCTTCTTGTATGTTCATGGGCATCTCTTTCTTAGGTTAGGGAAGTTTTCTTCTATAATTTTGTTGAAGATATTTACTGGCCCATTACCTTGGGAGTCTTCACTCTCTTCTATACCTATTATCCTTAGGTTTGGTCTTCCCATTGTATCCTGGATTTCCTGGATGTTCTGGGTTAGGAGCTTTTTGCTTTTTGCATTTTCTTTGACTGTTGTGTCAATGTTTTCTATGGTGTCTTCTGCCCCTGAGATTCTCTCTTCTATCTCTTGTATTCTGTTGGTGATGCTTGCACCTAAGACTCCTGATTTCTTTCCTAGGTTTTCTATTGGCAGGGTTGTCTCCCTTTCTGATTTCTTTATTGTTTCTGTTTCCATTTTTAGATTCTGGATGGTTTTGCTCATTTCCTTCACCTGTTTGGTTGTGTTTTCCTGTAGTTTTTTAAGGGATTTTTGTGTTTCCTCTTGAAGGTCTTCTAGATGTTTACCTGTGTTCTCCTATATTTCTTTGATGGTGCTATTTATGTCTTTCTTAAAGTCCTGTATCATCATCATGAGAAGTGATTTTATATCTGAATCTTGCTTTTCCGGTGTGATGCTGTGTCCAGGACTTGGTATGGTGAGAGAATTGGGTTCTGATGATGCCAAGTGACCTTGGGTTTTGTTGCTTATATTCCTATGCTTGCCAGGCATCATCTGTTTATCTCTAGTGCTACCTGCCCTTCCTAAATCTGATTGGAGCCTGTCCTCCCTTTGATCATGGTTGTGTTAGAACTCCTCAGAGTCAAGCTGTCTCTGTGATCCTGTGATCTTGGGCTTGTTAGAGCACCTTGGAGTGAAGCTTCCTCAGGATGTTATGGGACTGGCTGCGGAGCTTGCACCCAAGGTCTGCTCAGGGCACCAGCCCAGACAGACCTGAAGCAACCCGAGCCACTGGGCTGGCAGTGTTCTTGTGTCCCTGGTCCTGCTGTTTCCAATTACTCCCGGTGTTGGGACAAATGTTGGTTCCTCCTCACCTCTGATCCTGGCCATGTTAGAGCGCCTGGGAATGGAGCTTCCTCTGGGTGTTGTAGGACTGGAAGGAACTGGAGCCACTGGGCTGGCAGAATTCCTGTGTCCCTGGTCCTGCTGTTTCCAATTACTCCCAGTGTTGGGACAAATGTTGGTTCCTCCTCACCTATGATCCTGGGCATGTTGGAGCGTCTGGGAGTGGAGCTTCCTCTGGGTGTTGTGGGACTGGCTGTGGAGCTTGTGCCCAAGGTCTACTCAGGGCACCAGTCCAGACAGACCAGAAGAAACCTGAGCCACTGAGCTAGAGGAGTTCCTGTGTGCCTGGTCCAGCTGGTCCCAGTTACTTCCAGTGTTTGGACAGATGCTTTGTCCTCCTCACCTCTGATGCTTGGTGTGTTAGAATGCCTGGGAGTGGAGCTTCCTCTCTTTTTTCCCCTTCTGAGAAGGACTGAAGCATCCACACCTTGGTCCTCTTTCTTCTTGAGCTGCTTGTGTTCTGTGAATTGTATCTTGGGTATTCCAGCTTTTGGGGTAATATCTACTTACCAGTGAGTGTACACCATGTGTGCTCTTTTGTGATTGAGTGACTCACTCAAGATGATATTTCCAAGTTCCATCCATTTGCCTAAGAATTTCATGAAGCCATTGTTTTTAATAGCTGAGTAGTACTCCATTGTGTAAATGTACCGCATTTTCTGTATCCATTCCTCTATTGAAGGACATCATTTTTTTCCAGCTTCTGGCTATTATAAGTAAGGCTGCTATGAACATGGTAGAGTATGTGTCCTTGTTATATATTGGAGTATCTTTTGGGTATATGCCCAGGAGTGGTATAGCTGGGTCCTCAGGTAGTCCCATGTACAATTTTCTGTGGAACCACCAAAGTGATTTCCAGAGTGGTTGTACCAGCTTGCAATCCCATCAACAATGGAGGAGGAGTGTTCCTCTTTCTCTACATCCTCACCAACATCTGCTGTCACCTGAGATGAGGATAATATACAGAGGTCCGGAATTTGAATAGAGGTGTGTAGCAATGGAGGATGGGGAACTAGGGGTAGCCACCAGAAAGTCTAGGAAGCCAGGACAACAAGAGTCCCCCAGGACCCAACAGTGATGAGATTAGCTGAAATGCCCAATAAAGTGGAGGGGGAACCTGTAGAGACCATATCTAGAAGTTAGACAAGGCCTCTGGTTGGGGGAGGGGGCCACCCACTCATCTCCATATTTTTAACCCAGGATTGCTCCTGTTTTTATGAAATAGGGGACAAAGTGTGGAGCATAGACCAAAGGAAAGGCCATCCTGAGACTGCCCCACCTGGAAATCCATCTCATATACAGACACCAAACCAAATGTTATTGCTGATGGCCAAGAAATGCTTGCTGATATAGCTGTCTCCTGAGAGGCTCTGTCAGATTCTGACAAATACAGATTCGGATGTTGGCAGCCAACCATTGGGTTGAGCACAGGGCCCCAATGGAGGTGTTAGAGAAAGGACTGAAGAAGCCGAAGGGGTTTTCAACCCCATAGGATAAACAATATCAACCAACCAGACTTCCCAGAGCTCCCAGGGACTAAATCACCAACCAAAGAATACACATGGAGGGACCCATGGCTCCAGCTGCATATGTAGCAGAGAATGGCTTTTATTTGGCATCAGTGGGAGGAGAGGCCCTTTGTCCTGTGAAGGTTAGATGCCCCAGTGTAGGGGAATGCCAGGGTGGTGCGGTGGGAATGTGGAGGGAAGCACCCTTATAGAATCAGAGGGAGTGGGCATGGGATATGGGCTTGGGAGAGGAGAAACCAGGAAAAGGGGGTAACATTTGAAATTTAAATAAACAAATATCCACAAATATCCAATAAAAAGAGGAAAATAATATAAAGTTATCAAAAATGAAATCACTGCTAATCACATTTCCCAGATGATCATTATATGTATTTAGAAGTATATCCATACAATTTTATCTTGTTTTGCATTCGTGTTTTTTTAGATCTAAAATATATTATCTAGTTTTTTATTTGAATCACTACTTGTTTTCCTCATAGTGGCAATGATGGAGAATATTAAAGTGATATATGGACTAAAATCCCTAAGTTCTTTTTCTATTCTTGTAAAAATGGATTTTTAGTATTGAGTGGGAGGAAATTTCAAATCGTCATATTAGATAAAAATTCTTTATGATTTGCTGAAAATATATGAGCTGCTTTGTTTATTGCTTTACCATTTTGTTAATTCATTATTAATGAAGGGAATTTCATCATAGTCCAGACTATACTGCTGCTGCTTCCTCATTTTCTTTCTCTTCCTCTTCCTTCCCTTTCTCCTCTTCTTCTTACCTTCTTCTCCTCCTCTTATTTCTCTTTCTTCTTTGGTTTTTCAAGACAGGGTTTCTCTGTGTGTAGCCATGACTGTCCTAGAATTCACTCTGTAGACCAAGCTGGCTTCCACCTCAGAAATCCATGTTCTTCTGCTTTCTGAGTGCTAGGATTAAAGGTGTGAGCCATCATCCTGCTGTGCTGCTTCTTTTTAAGATTTTTTTTTTCCTAAGACTTATTACCTATCCCAAATTGTGAAGATATTTATGTTATGTTTCCTATTCTTTTCTATCAGTTTTATTACTTTTCCTCCAACATTTTAAGTATTATTACTCATGTAATTGATTTACTCTATTGTATGTCTATTATTTTTAATTTGGAATTATCCACCAATAACTTTCTAATATTTCTTTAGTGCATATAAACTCTTTAGGTTTCAGACCTGTTCTTTTTTATGGTTTTATTCATGTGCATTAATATCTGTCTTTATGTATTTATTTTAGACTAATTTGTAAATATTATACCCCAACATAGTAATTTTATCTTTACTTAATTCTAACTTACACATTTTCAATATTGAGTTTTACTTTCATCTCTAATATGCACACACACACACACACACACACACACACTCTCACACTCACACATATACATGGATAGATGTATAATTTTAATTTCAACTATTTTTTAGTATCTGATTCAGTAATTACTTGTCCATTTCCTGAATTATGCTTTCCTTTGTCATTTTGGACATAAATTTACTTATTTACAAATTTCAGCCTAGTGATTTTTCATTAGCAATTATACAATATCCTCAGACCTTAAGTCTAGAATAGATTTCTTTTCCCCTCTGTGATAATGGAAACATTAAAATACAAGCATATAGTAGGTTGAACAAAGAGTTTTTTGGATAGTGTGCTTGTTTTTTTCCCCATGAGCTTAGATGGCTTTTACATTAGCTTTACCACAGCTACAGTCAATAACAGTTTGTTTTAACTCCTTTTCATAGTGGAAGATCCCAATTATGGGACAATTTATACTGACTCACCATATCAGGAAATTTAGTCCATAGTCACCTGGTTGTGTTTTTGAGCCTCTGTGAAGGCAGTATATCATGGTGAAAGAAAGCTTGTAACCTCACGTCAACTAAGCAGGAAAGAATAAACAGGAAGAATTAGGGCAAGATGTGCTCTCTAATGATATACTTCTAATGACTTACTCCTGCTAAATAGTTTTCACCTGCAAACAGTCCTTTAATGAATTAAAGAGCCTTCATCATTCAGCATCCTCACAATAGGGGGACCAGTTGCAGACCAAGACTTGAATACATATGCCTTTGGGGGATGATTTCATACCTAAACCACAATAGACAGGGAGGGAGAAGGGCAGATATGACAGATCATGACTAAAATCATAAACCATAAATGCCTTCTTGATTAGAAATATTCAATTTTTCTTGGAAAAATGTACTTGGATCATTATGTTTAACATTGAAGCAGTGATATATCTTTCTGTAATTTGCTGTGTTTCCAGTGTTTGTCATGTCATCTCATATTAATCTATAATTGCTCACTTCTATTTGTACTCTTCAAACCTGATTATCATCATCTTCATATATAAGTCTTTCTACTGTGTGTACTGAAAGTGCAGCAAAGTACTTTCTTCTTCTGTATCTCCATGGTATCACAGATTCAGCTTCAGAAAATGGTTAAATAGTAAGTTAGTGGATGAGTGATCTTTGGTCCCTATTAAATATACATAATTGAACTACACTATCTTTGACTGTGTGGAAGGATGTACAAATGAATAGCTACTAGTGTTTTAATCTTCTTGGGCACTAGCAAAATATGTAGAAGCTGACAATCTAGTGGATTGTGTCTGTTGGTCTTGCTGACATGGTTCCATCACTTAACTGTGCAGTGTTTCTTGGACCTTGATAGCTGGGTAACCACAAAAGAAGAGATCAAATTTCCTGAAAACTCCCAATGTTGGAGTAAAGCCAAAGTATTTCCTATTGATATGAATTTCTCTTATTAAAACAACTAAAACTGAAATTTATTTTTAATTATTTTCTAAAGCATGATAGCTGATATTGGAAATCCTAGCATTAACTGCTGGGGGACAATAATAACTATAGTCTGATTGAAACTTTAGGGTTCTTGAAGATTCCAGATCAATTTAGTATTCTTAATGCTCTTCATTGTCTGTTTACTCTTAAAATCCTGCATCCTATAAATATGGAAACTTGGGCTGGAGAGATGGTTCAGCAGTTAAGAACACTGACTGCTCTTCCAAAGGTCCTTAGTTCAAATCCAAGCAACCACATGGTGGTTCACAACCATCCGTAATGAGATCTGATGCCCTCTTCTGGTGTGTCTGAAGACAGCTACAGTGTACTTACATATAATAATAAATAAATCTTAAAAAAAGATTAAAACTAATTTTTAAAAAATGGAAACTGCTCAGTATGTATGCTGTCAACCACTAAAATGTCAATGTGTTTTATATAAATACTGTTGCATCTCAAAAATCTCTGTTCCTCATGAGAATGCCCCCATTAAATAGGCATTAGCTCTTATTAGAGATCTATATGGCATATTTCATGGACCAATACCTACCAACTGTGAAGGAGAGGGACATCATGTAGTCAATCAAAGTTTGACCTAACACAATCGGGGAACACAAATCAAACTTCATATCTCTCTTCCCACTTCTGTTCTTCCCCTCGTTCACAAAGATAACAGCCACAGTCCTAGATCCTCTACATTCAAATGGCCCTTAGACTTTTGGGGACTTTGTGGAGAAGTCAGACTCAACTGTCAGGACCTAGAAGTGAAAAATCAGTTTTGCAGAACATAGGTTAAACAAACAAATGAACAAACAACAACAACAAAAACATACAGTGGTCCACAGGCAAACCCATCTGTTTTGCGGTTATTTTTTAATCTGTAGCCTCTGGGCATCTTGATATCTTTACCTGCTAGAGTCCCACTGAATCATAGCTTTTTTATTTTAGCTTTAATGAGCTTGCTGGCAAAGTAAGTGCTAGAATACTATTTGGAGAGCTTACTCATTCCAAAATTATTAATTCAATTAATTAATTCAAAATTATCAACTCAAAATTATTAATTCACTTTTTAAAATAATTTAATTTTTTTGAGATTATAATATGTCACCATTTTACCTTCCGTTTCTTCCCTCCAAACTTCTCCCTTGTAGCCTTCTTGCACATTTGTTACCTCTTTTTCTTTAATGGTTGATGGTGAAGGTACCATGAAAACTTCCAAAGGAGGCAACCAACAGTCCTACCCAGCTGTGATGCCTATGAACAGAAACCAGCATTGCAATATAACCCTAATGCTGCAATAGAGGCATGCCTACCTTGGTAGTGACCATCTACTTTCTAATTGGAAGTTAACCACACAGACATATGCAGAAGTAAGAAGTTGTAGATTATTTCAGTATGAGTTGCTACTGAAAAGCCTTGGCAATGTGAATGACAGCAGTGATGTTTCTTCTCCCATGCTAGTCACCCATAGTGACCAATAAGTAATAAATAAGCAGTTATGCTCAGAGCAGCAAGATGTGGGGCCCAAACCCATTCAGAACCTGCACATGTGCTTATGGCATAGCAAGATACCATCTGAGTGCCCCTTCTTTCTCTGTCAGATCATCTGAGATCTCAGACCTGCCTGTGAGTTTTGTCATGCATATTCTCATCACACATGTCATTTAAACAAGTGCCAACAAAAAATCTTTACTTGAGGCTCTAAATGGTCTAGGGACAGGCCAGCCTCTCTTAATAGCCACTATCAATGTTGTTCTCTCTTTAATTAATTAATTAAATAATAATTTAATAAATTTCAGAGATTGATTCTTGACTTCCACTATGTGGGTTCTGGGTACTGAAGTCGGGTTTTCAGGCTTGGTGGTGGATACCTTTGACCTTTAAGTCATCTTGCCAGTCCCCATCATTCATCTTTATTTCATGGTATAAGATGGAGAGGATTTTTCTAAGTTCATGTCTTCCATGGTAAGTGGAGTCAGGAACTGGACAGAGTAAGGATGAGGAATCTGGCCTGGCATGAGCAGACCAAAGTCCATAGGGTGAGGACAAGGTTCACAACAGCGGGTAGTATAGTCAAACTCAAGAAAGTAAGGAGGATGTCCATAGAGAGCAGGTGCCTGATACAGTACCATGTGTTCTTGAAGTTATAGAGCTCTTAGCATTCACTAGTTTCTTCATTAATTTACTTGTTTAATTGAACTACTTAGCCACATGCCATGCTATGCCACAACGAATGTTGTAGAAGAGTCTTTCTTGTGGTCACTGTTCCCATTCCCATGGCATGTTCCACTAAACACAAGAGAAGAACATCCTGTAGGTTACTGTCTCTCTTGTACACAACTTCTCTTTCTTCTATGAGTTCTGTGAACTTCCCTTCAAATGTAAGGTTTGTTTTTAGTTGTGACTCTCATGTAAGGCTTTCTATACAAGCGTCTCAGAAGAGCTATTTGCTATGCCTCATTCTTGTTCACTACAACCTGCCCTTCAGGAACAGCTTTCTCTCCCTGAGGGGCCTGCTAGTGCCATTTCCTTTGTCAATAGACCTCATTAGGCCAGCATAGTAAGTATCTTAAAATGAAAAGTGAAATGGCCTTTGCAAGAAAAAGAGTGGGATTTTCATGTTTCCAACTGAGCTCCCATTTAGTGGGCAATTTGAGGACCTCTGCCAATACTCCCTGCAGAGGGGGCTCTGTAAATGCAGCTTTTGCTTATCTTTGAAAGTAAAAGTGTTTCAAAAGACATAACCCATTCCTACACATACAGGAACCAGGACAATGGACAAATGGGCTGCAGAACTGAGTGGCCACTTAGTGAACCTTGTCATCTTTCCCATGTTCAGCTCTCCTCCCAAACCTTTCATTTCTTTGGCAAATATTAAATGAAGAAGGCCTACCATGTATCACACAACACCAGGTGACAGGAATAAAGCAATGGACAGAATTCTTTTCTGACAGTTTTCAGGCTGTAAGGTTTGTCTAGTTACCGAAAGATGCAATTCTATGCATATCAGTGTCTCGGGGAAGGCTTTAAATTCAGTGATGAAAAACTACAGTACAATGGAGGCATGAAGGAAGGATGACCCACGGTCTCATGGTCTTTTTTTAGAGCTCTTAGGGAGTCTGATGTGGTGACTGTCACTGTTGGCCCTTTCTGGAAATTGACATCTGCATACACAGTACGAAAGCCACAATAGGTCATTTTACTAGGACTGGGGTGGGGGGAGCAGTTCACACAGTAACACTTAAGTGCTAGTTTTTGCCTTTTCACTGCCAAACATGGGCAGTTAACAAAAAGAAACAACAACAAAATCAGTTGCAATTAAGAATGCCCTTGATAATGTAGAAAAACAAGTATTAATTCAATTAAACCTCAAACTTGGGTGCATTATCTTCCTAATTCTGTCTGAAAATGGGAAGGCTGTAGAGCACGTCTGCTGTAGTGTGCTCGTGGCTGGAAGAGCAGCACAGGTAGAAATGATTAGGAGATGAACTGGCTGTTTCCTTGTTCTCCAATCCCATTTTCACTTGAAAGAGGAAATGCTGTGATAGTTTCAACTTGAGTATTTACTGACATTTAAAAAGAACAAACAAAGTCTTCCACCTCAGGGAAAACAATGGGCAGAAGTTTGTTTCAATGATAAAAAATGAACTTTCAGGGAAAACTGTGATTTTTTTTTAAAAAACTTGAACCCCTACACCCACAGTAAGCTTGACAGTTTCCTGATTCTTAAAAAGACATTCCTGCTTAACCTGTCAGATCTGTGGTGATATTTTTATTTTTATTTTTTTTTAAAAAATCTTTACAGTATTTTTTAATGAAAAGTTCCATTCATCCTTTAAGTGCCCAAATGCACAATGCTATCAAATAATGACTGTTTAAAAGATCCATTCAAAAACAAAAACAAAAACAAATCCATTCAAAGTGCAAGACCAATTATTTTATATCCAAGTACACAAATTCTATTGATATATTTTTAGATATTTACATTTGCCATTATTTAAAAACTGTTTTCTTCTTGAGATTTTTATTTTTATCAAATAAGAATATTTGCAACTATTGAGAAATTATATTAAAATGCATTTTGAATAAATTTGAAATACTTGGATCCAACCTAAATCTAGATTTGTAGTAGTAAATCATGAGTTTTGAAGACCAGGTTAAGTTTTCTGAACTATGTGATGGTTGAATTAGATGTGAGGGCTTGTGCCTCTGCCGCTCCCAAACTAGTACAATTGCCCAGGTTAACCGTGGATTCCTTGGAGAGGAACTGCTCCAGAAAGAGGAAAACTAAAGCAAAATGTTTTCCTTCAGTTCATGAAAATGAACTCACTCAGTAGGAAGCATGCATTACTGAGCTACCAACATTCATACTAACCAGGCTCATGAAGGCGATAGCAAACTAGTGGAATCTGCATAGAAAAATATACGTGAGTGTGTCTTCATCACCATCAGGATAGACTTTATGTTGGACCTGGCAATTCTTATTTGCTTTTTTCTGGCTTGAATTTACATGTGCAGTGTTGACTGTATAGTTGTCACAGTAGCACATACCAGGCAGAATATCAATGCCCTGCATAGATAAGCAGAGAAGCTTCTGGACTTCCTTCTGTGCAGATACACATAGGTAACGACAGCGGGACTTAGTGGCTCCAGGTTCTGCTATGTGAAAGCCTGGAACCCTGGTAACAAGAATTTTGTAATTAAAGTCATGAATGTTCCAGTGGACTTTAAAATGTTAGTGCAGAGCCATAAAGACATTGGCACACTTGGAAGTTGAGTTGCTGTTTGATAGGGAAGCAATAGAAGACTGTGACACCTGTAGGAATTTGATCAATTGAGAAATATGCCTGCAGCAATCTACACCAGGGAGCAATGCCAGATTAGGCCAATTCCTGCCCATTCTTCCAACTGACTGTTTCCAAATTAACATGAGTGTGTGATTTTTAATATCCTCCTCAGCATGAACTTCCTGCTTTATAATCTTAATGTTTTCCATATGAGGGAGACCTTGATCTTTCCATTTTTCACTGTAGAAACTGGGTCTGAACAAATTTTTAGAAATCTTCATGGGAGGTGGGTCTTTCTGACTTGTCATTCTGTTCTGGGAGTCTTCTTGTGACATTAACTAGCCCTCCTTGTTCATTGTCGTGTTTGCTTAGGAGCATATTGGCCGTTCTCATTTTCCCATTTATTGTGGCCTAGGAATGAGCACAAGGGACTGGACCTTTATGCACTAGTTTAGTTTGAGTTGTCACTCAGAATTTACAGTACAAGAGAGAGCAAAGCAGTTCTAACATTTACATGCCTCTGAATAAAATTTGGGATGGACAGAAGCCTCAAGATAGTATTTTTTTTTCTCTAAGTGTGATCTAATGGTCTGCCAATCTGGGAAACCTTCTGGAGAGGCATAAATTTTCTTTTGAAAGGTATGGGCAACAAAGCAGCTTTGGGGACAGGATTAGGTGACTAGGCAACAAGAAAGGTATCACCCCACACAATGCATTCTGATAATTTAAAAGGAGATGAGGAATACCAAATACCTAAAAAAGATGAGTAAACTATGGGAGATGTATACTAGATAAGACAGAGGGCAGTTGGAGATAGTTAAGAGTAGAGAGGTGTATGTATGCTGGTTAGAAAGGTGAGGGAGGCTGGCAAAAGGTACAATATAGTGAGAGACAGGTGTAACCTGGAGTTTTTTGGGTTAAACATTTTAGTTTGAATTTTGTGAAAAATGTTTCCTGGAACACTGGAACATTTCATTCAAAGATGTGTGTGCCAATGTTCATAGCCTTCCTTTCTATCACAGTGGGTAGACAGTCTGTACTTGTATGTCGGGCCAACCCTCCTTTTCGTTTTCATTTGATCCTCTCCCCAGTCATCCTCTTGACCTAGTTTAGCAGCAGTTACTACCTGATGTTCTAGATATATGAGTTTATATTGTGTATTGCCTATCTTTTTCACTGCTGTGAACTCTATAAGTGCAAAGACATTTTTGTCTTTTTGTTTCAATTGTGTATTCTCAATACCTAAACTACTCATAGCACAAAGAAAGCACTCAGATGTGGATGATTGATTAATGGTATTAATAGTTTTTCAACAACAGTCAAAGTTAAATATCTATAGCTACCTGAGAACTAACAGTAGGTTTACAGCTTTCCTCCAAGGACTATTTGGAGTATTTTAAATATTAATATGCTAGCAAAAGAAGCAGGTGTCTAAGTTCATGGTGAGTATAGGGAACAATGAAAGGAAAAGATGGTTTATTGATGTGTTTTAAAGGTAAAACTGGCAAGACTTTTAATGGATTGTGTATAACTAATTATAGACAGAAGAAAAGCAAAGCAAACCTTGTGTGTTTGTGTGTGTGTGTGTGTGTGTGTGTGTGTGTGTGTGTGTGAGAGAGAGAGAGAGAGAGAGAGAGAGAGAGAGAGAGAAAGAGGGGGGGAGGGAGAGAGTTTTTGTGTTTATTTTGAGAACCCATGTTGATTGATTGTTGGCCCATTCATTGAAGCTTTCCAGAGGTTGGAAATTGCATGGAGAAGCAACAGATATCTGAACAACAGGGCAGAAACAGGGTCATGCCAGTCTTGTCAAATCACAGGAGGATTTCTGGAGTGATAGCAAGCTTTTGAAAGATTTTAAATGGAAAAATGGCATAATAAGATTTGAATCTTTAAAAAATAGTTGATGTGTAGACAGAATGCATTGATTTTGGCAATAGTAGAAACAAAAACAGGAGCAATTCCAGGGCCGAATGCTCTTGGTCTTGCAGCTTGCCAGTCAAGTGCCAGTCAGGGCATCTGAACTATGATCAAAACAAAACATCGCTATGGAAACATCCAGAGGACAGCAGGTCTGCAGGAGTAATTTGACCCATATTGGTTCATCAACATTGTGATTCCTATCAGTCAAAGCTTAGTCTCACTTCGCTATACTTTTATAAATCAAAACCTGTGATCTATAAGACTAAGAAACAAACAAAATGAACAAAACATTCAACACACTCCACTGGAAGAGACCTTGATGTTATGATGTAGCCAAAAAACACTGCACAAGGTGTGCCTGGTCCATTGGAGTTTGTGAATGTGTGGACTCAGGAGGTCTATCAAAAGGTGCAAGGGGAAGATGGTTCCTTTGTATTTCTGGCTAAGATGTAGTCATGATCCTTTCTAGATATACACATGGTCCGGAGTCCCAGTGTATCAGTGCTGAAGAAGCAGCATTTAAAGAATACATAGCCTTTTATACATAAACAAAGAAACTGAAGTACAAACATTGACAAGTTGCTCAAGTATATGGTGTACATGTAGGCTGGAAGGCAGTGATGAATGTAAATAGGACAGGATAGATGGAAATAAAGTGGGAAGATCTGCCCCCACATTTGCAGACTTGCATTTAGTAGCTCTACTCTGAATTCCCCCCAAGGCTCACTTGCCTGATACATGGCATTGAGCTCATCACTTAGGTTCATCCAAAAATTCTACACTTTCCTCCCATGCCAGATTGTCACCCTTCTCCCCCATGGGCAAGAATGACATTTCAAACACAACGGTTTTAGACCAGCTCCTGTGTATTCAGTCCCTCAGTCCCTTGTTGCACAAAGGACATCTGAGAAAATCAACCTGATTCTAGAAACTGGAATTCAATAAGGTGAAAAAATATCCCTGTCTGCTCCAAAAGTTTACACCTGAGCAAAAATAAAATTGTTTCCAAACACCAAACCTGCTAGACTGCAAGTTTAATAAGCTATTAAACTGCACCATCTGAATCCTGCAATCAAAGCAAAAACACTGTAAAATAAATCAAGAGAGATAAGAAAAGATTTCACATTGTTAAAAGTTTATGCTATTTCTGACTTCCCCAAATGTTACCATTAACCTGGGAGTTAATCAGAGTTTTTCATTTACCTGTTGTTCAGAGCCATAATGAGCACTTTAACAGGGTAAATAAAAAGATCTAAAGAAGCAATAAACTCGAATGTCACAAGTGGCAATCATCTACCTTGTGAAGCTCATGCATTACAAAGCATAGCACAGCTGGAAACAAATGATTCCACAGAACACTGTAAATAACCTCCAAGCCCACTCCTAATTAAAGTGAAGCCCCATTTTCTCATGGGCATTGAATATATGAACCAATTAAGGAAATATCATTTATTTCCTGAAAGGGCCATGTCTCCTTTCTCTCTTTCTCTCTCCCTCCTCCCTCTCTCCTGTCTCCACTCTGTCTCTGCTATATTCTATCTTCCTTCTAAACTATTTTCCACCAAAGAGCTGGCCCCTAATGTTCCTGAGCTGCAATAATGAGACATCCCTGCTTTAAGCAAATTTTGCACCTGTAACCTGCAGAAATATAGCCATAGCATTTGAAAAATTACCTCCACACTGCACAGCGCCATGAAAATTTATCTTTGAGATGATTTTATTGCATGGTTACCCTAGGCAATTAAATCAATAAATCTTAACTGTCAGGAAGGTTGGCCCCGTGCCAGAAATAAATGAAATGCGCAAAATCAGTAAATAAAAGGTTCCTGACAACTCATTCCAGAAATTATTTAGCAGTTGAAGTTGTGTGTGTGTGTGGGGGGGTGTTTCACTCCTTGGCCTTTATTGACATCTTTTCTGAGAAATGATTATGCTAACAAACACAATGGCTCCACTACAAAGAAGTCAGAGTTTGTCAAGCCATAAATTATAGTCCTTGAAAAGCAGGAAGGAAATACAGCCACATAGCCAAAAGTGGTAGACTTGGAGCAGTTTGGGCTGGGGACCAGTTAGGGAATAGTTCTCTGATGCCTTTGAGAGGGAACCAGTCACTAATTCTTGGCTCATGCTTTGTCACAATTCTATCTAGCCTTAGCACTGATAGGAATCACCCTCTGCTCAGGGAGTTCCACTGGCCTGCCTTGTATTATGTTATGTATATGATTTCTAGAATATTTCTTCAGTGCTGTATCATTCAGATATGCTTAGTCATAGGAAGTGAGTTATTATCCATATTATGCAAATGAGAAAAAAGGAGACCCAGAACAGTTAAGGGTTGAGATGGCAGGCAAGTCGAGCCAAGGCTAGCCTCATTAGGGCCTGCCACACAGTACCTGTATTGCTTTAATGTGTCTATCTCGGGCTCTGGGAGGAATGAACTTAAAGTAGTGTTTGAACTAATTTGCTCTGACCAGGAGGATTCTTATTGCCTTTCTCTTTGGAGCTCCTCCCTCCCTTCTCAGCTTACTTTCCTTTAGTGAAGCTCCTCTAATAACCTCCTTTCATAGCTAACAATGGCTAAATGGCACTTACATGTTGCCTGTGAGGGTCACAGACCTATTGGAGAGCTAAGTGAGAATCTGAGCAGAGGCTTTGCCCTTTCTCAGGCTATCTGCTATTTCTTTCTCTTATCTACTGTAGGCTTCCTAGGTTTCCTAATATCAGCCCATTACTACCTCCTCAAGTAGAGCTTTTGTCTAGCTGGACCCTGCTAACACAAAAGCTT